>NC_088866.1:53623384-53812983 GCF_032884065.1 Artemia franciscana | reverse complement strand
AAAAAGCTCAAATCGTTCAGTTAAGCCTTTTTCAGATCTATGATACTTTGCTAGTGGGCTCATAACTTGGGGATGATCAATTATGAATGTTGGGTTTATACATTCCTCTTCTAAAAAGTGACAAACGAGCTATAGTAATTAAGAAAAATTAATTAGAGATTAATAAGGTAAGATATGGTAAAATTAATTAGAGATGAATAAGGAAAGGTAAAATTAATTAGAGATTAATAAGGTAAGATAAGGTAAAATTAATTAGAGATTAATAAGGTAATATATGGTAAAATTAATTAGAGATGAATAAGGTAAGGTAAAATTAATTAAAGATTAATAAGGTTTTATAAGGTAAAATTAATTAGTGATTAATGAGGTAATATAAAATAAAATTAATTTGAGATTAATAAGGTAAGATAAGGTAAAAATTAATTAGAGATTAATAAGGTGAGGTAAAGTAAAATTAATTAGAGATTAATAAGGTAAGATAAGGTAAAATTAATTACAGATTAATAAGGAAAGATAAGGTGAAATACGGTAAGATTAATAGGAGGTATTAACTAAGATTTTGTTCCAGCAAACATATATTCTAGCCAAGTGCGCAGTGTTGTAGCTCGACCGGCATCGTGAAGCCGTGACGGTCGACTGAAAAGTGGTATTTTGTGGTATCTTTCTTACTGAAATTAAGTAAAAGTTGCGGCGAATTTTAATGCCTGTAATAAAATATGGCACTGCATATGAAAAAAATGAATATGATCCCCCAGCCCCTTGTTCTGACTACATGAGCTTAGCCCCTGACACGAATTCCACTATAACCCCTGACCTTATCTGTGATATAAAAACGGTTAAGTGTAAAAACGGTACCTTTACAAGTCGTTTTCAACTCCCCATACTTTCGTTGAGCAACGCTGAGAGCCTTAACTTCGAAAAAATTAATAAATTTGACACCCTTTCTAAAATATATAGATCAGATTTAATCAATATTACTGAAGCAAACGCTTAAAATTTGCACATGTTAAACATTTGTCTCAGTTTATTAAACTCAGACCCGAAAACCACCCTCTGAGTGAGAAAGGTGGCGGAATTATGCTCCTTGTCCTTAATGACTTGTGCCCGGTTGAAATCTTGATTCAGTGTCTTGCTCCCTTTGGTGAGATTATGTGGATGTGTGTTCGACATAAAGTCTTGCCGTGACCTTTCAATTTAATTGTCATGTTTTGTTTTTATTAAATAAAAAAAACGAGTTTTTTAACTGAAAGTAAGGAGCGACATTAAAACTTAAAACGAACAGAAATTACTCCGTATATGAAATGGGTTGTCCCCTCCGCAGTCCCACGCTCTTTACGCTAAAGTTTGACTCTTTGCCACAATTCTACTTTTTAAAACAACTAAAAACTTTAGCGTAAAGAGCGTGGGACTGCGGAGGGGACAACCCATTTCATATACGGAGTAATTTCTGTTCGTTTTAAGTTTTAATGTCGCTCCTTACTTTCAGTTAAAAAAACTAGTTTTTTTTATTTAATTTCTGAACGTTTTTGAATTAATGCATGTTTGATTTTGGCTCTCCGCACATAAATTATTGAAATGAAATTAGTATATTAATTTTTTTTGGCTAAATGGCTTTCTCTTAGTTTTGATCAGACGATTTTGAGAAATAAGGGGTGGGGAAGGAGGCCTAGCTGCCCTCCAATTTTTCGGTTACTCAAAAAGGCTACTAGAACTTTTAATATTCAACGAACGTTTTTATTAGTAAAAAATATACGTAACTTAAGAATTAACTTACGTAACAAACTTTTATATTCTTATATTTTTATTATGTGTACGAGGGGGTTTGTACCCTCGTTAATACCTCGCTCTTTACACTAAATCGTAAGTTTTGTTCCAATTCTTAAAAATGACCCCTGAATCAAATAGGCCGTAGAATAAATAGTTGAAATCACTAAAAATATTTTAGCATAAAGAGTGAGGTATTTATCTCCTCCTAAATACCTCGCTCTTTATGCTAAAGTATTTTTAGAACCCTTCATATGCGTAATAATCTCTGTTTGTTTTAAATTTCAATGCTATTCCTTACTTTCATTTGAAAAAACGTTTTCATGTTTATTTTTTCATTGTTTTTTTTTTATAGTAATGCTAGAAAATCCTGCGCCCTTTTCATTGAATTTTTTCCCCCATGGCATATTTCTCCAAGGAAAGATCCTCCCACATAGCCCCCTCCCTCAACCCTACCCCCAAAACCAATAAAATCCCCCTGAAAACGTCTGTACACTTCCCAATAACCATTATTATATGTAGACACTGGTTGAAGTTTGTAACTTGCAACCCCTCCCCCAGGGACTTTGGGGGAGTAAGTCATCCCCAAAAACATAGTTATTAAGATTTTTGACTATGCCAAACAAAATGGCTATCTCAAAATTTTGATCCGTTGACTTTGAGAAAAAAATGAGCGTGGGAGGGGGCCTAGATGCCCTCCAATTTTTTTGGTCACTTAAAAAGGGCACTAGAACTTCTCATTTCCGTTAGGATGAGCCCTCTTGCGACATTCTAGGACCACTTGGTCGATACGATGACCCCTGGGAAAAAAAAAAAAAAACAAAAAAACAAATAAACACGCACCCGTGATTTGTCTTCTGGCAAAAAATGAAAAATTCCACATTTTTGTAGATAGGAGCTTGAAACTTCTACAGTAGGGTTCTCTGATACGCTGAATCTGATGGTGTCATTAAGATCCTACGACTTTTAGGGGGTGTTTCCCCCTATTTTCCTAAATAAGGCAAATTTTCTCAGGCTCGTAACTTTTGATGGGTAAGACTAAACTTGATGAAACTTATATATTTAAAATCAGCATTAAAATGCGATTCTTTTGATGTAGCTATTTATATCAAAATTCAATTTTTTAGAGTTTTGGTTACTATTGAGCCGGATCGCTCCTTACTACAGTTCGTTACCACGAACTGTTTGATTACTCCCCTAATCAGAGATCCGCAGACAAAATAAATTTTATCGAAAATTACATGCAAGTGCTGACTTTTGTACTATCAAAATACCCGAATGCAGGAATTTTCATGATGATTTAAAGCTTGTATCTACATGTAATTCTTTTAATTCAAAACATTGTAAAGGCCCCAAATACTATAGGCAATGCTACTCTTTATTTAATTTGCACCAATCTTTCGAAATTTTACAAACCCATATCCACTCTGCCCCCTCAAGGGGGTAGTTGCCACTTCAGCCTTCTCCTATCTCCACTGACTAAAGTTAAACAGTCGTGTTCTATTACTGAAACCGTCTATAGACCTCTTATTCACTCAGGACTCTACAATTTTGGCTCTTGGATTACTACTGAAAATTGGTCCGTTGAGTATTGAACAAATGACGTTGACTGCAAGGCTTTGTCCTTCCAAAATTTATTTAGGAGTAATTATAAGTCTCACTTTCTTGAGAAAAAATAGAATAAAATGTGTTCTTAAAGCCTTATGTTAGTGAGACTTCTAAATAACTTTAAAGAAAAAAAAAATCATTTTTTTCAAGGCAGGTCGTATTACTGAGGCTAATAGTCTGAAAAAAAAAACAGAAAAAAAACAGCCTCTGATTATTATATAAGTAAAGTCAAAGATTTATTTTCTAACAAACCCAAGCAATGGCACAGAAAAAACAAAGAGACGTACTGGAAAAGTCCTTTCGAAGTTATTTTTCATCTCCCTGAACCCCCTAATAAGACTGCCAACGATTTGAACTTGTACCTTACTTCCATCGTTTAAAGTCTTCTTCATTCTCTCTAGTTTCTTCCTCTGATGTTACAAATAAAATCCCAAAACTTAGAAAATCAAGTACTCGTCCCTTGAACATCCCACCTGACTTATATAAAGCTTTTTCAAACAAAATTGCTGAGCCTTTTGCATAAATTTTTAACTCCGTCACAAAATTGGTAAATTCTTAAGTTGCTAGAAACATGGTTTTATAACATAAGTTTTATAACATTTATAACATGGTTTTATAACATAAGTTTTATAACATTTATAACATGGTTATATAACTGTCCCAAAAAATCCGCCGGTCTGACTTTCGCCAAAATACGCCCCATTACTCACTTCAGTTTTTTCCAAACTTTAAGAAGGTTACCTTTGTGACTGGTTTAAAGTTAAAATTTGTCTACGTATTGACGTCCGAGAGTTTGGTAATTTAAGGAAAACTTCCTTCACCCATTACCTTGTGTTTGGCTAAACCTTGTCATAGTTGGTTTCCGAAAAGCTTTTAACCTAGTTGACAATACCACCCTTATTCGTCCACTACTGGTTAACTTTGAACTTGATTCTCTCTTAGCAAGTATTGTTATATCGTTTCTTTCAAATTGATCTCAAGTTGTAAAATACAAAAATATTTTCTATGACCTCCTCCCTATATATTGTGGATTTCTCAAGGAACCTTGTTGGGACTACTTTTATTTCCATCTAGTTATTATTATTAATATTGGTAAGGAATTTCCCCAAAGTTGGAAATACGTAGATGACTTGTCGATCTTTGGGAATATTAAAAGTGAACCCTCGAAATCCTAATCCATGTTTCGGATGAAGCTAAGAATCTGAATATGAAAGTAAGTTCCACTAAATCAAAAGCAATGACGAAAATTTGTTGAAATCCACTCCCGTTTTTCTTGACCCTATCCCAGCCGAAATGTTTGTGAAACATGTTAGACTCCTTGGTATCACAATTTCAAATAATCGTAAGCGGGAAATGCATGTTTCAAATATTGTTACAAGTAGATATTTCCTTATCTACGTTAAAACTGTTAAAAAAATTTAATTGCCCTAAGATGCATTCCCTCCGTGTTTATTCATCATTTATCAGACCGCTATTGGAATATGCATGTCCGGTCTGGCATTCATAACTTTCAAGTGAACTTAACGACAAAATTGAGTCAGTCCAACAGCGGTCGCTCAGGATCATCTACAAGGAGAGCAAAATTATATCCCCCTTCTTCCTTAAATCCGCGCGCATTACCACGTTAAAAGAAAGGAGAGAACAAATTTCTTTGCGTTTTGCTAAATCCACAATATCTAATCCTCGTACTGAGGATTTTTTCCCTATTTTCATGACCCTATTAGACCCTGACTCCCCTACTTAGCTTCCTTGGCGATCCCAACGTATTCTCCATACCATTACTAGAGGCTCCGAAAAAGTTTTATCCCCTTTATTCTGGGACGCCTTAATAATTCCTGAACAAAGTCATGCACCAAAATTAACTCTTCCGAGCTTTAAGTTTTTTTTTTACAGCATTTGATTTAGAATACGAATTCGGCAATATTTTTCTTCCTGCCTGTGATTTTGCTTTATCCCCAACCCTTTCTGTTGCCGTTTTTGCCATTAATCGCGTGAAGTTCATTTTAGTTCTTGTCCTTGGATTTTTTTCTTATTCCTTTGAGTTAGATTTTATTGACTGTTTTTATGCTTGATTGGTGTTTCTTCTACTTTTGCCCTACTTTATTTGTTTCTTTGTTTTGCTTTTTCTTTTTCGACCTATGAAGCCAATTTGGCTCTATTAGAATTCTGATAGTCTTTTGAAAATAAATATTATCTCATCTCTTATTTTACTATTTTAACAAAAATCCAGTATTTTTAAAATCAAATAATTTCTTAAACACATCTTATAACTAAAGATTTTTTATAGCATTGAATTTTACCGTACAATTCGCGCAAAAAAGTGGAAAAGGTCGAAGAAAGTGACATCCCAAGAGACCCCCCCCCCCAAAAAAAAATCAACGGAAAAATACAGCTCTTAATGCTAAATTTGGAGATTTCTTGCCAATTTTTCGCTTTCTCTTCCATTTTAATGACTAATAACTTATCCGAACAATCTGTTTTTCGTTACAATTGTCTGTTTTCTGGAAAACTGGAACTGAAAATAGGAAGTAGGAACAAACTATAGTCTTAGCTGTTCTAAACCACACTAACTTATCCATCATTCTTTTTATCTTCTTTTACATTACTATTTCCAGAAAAGTCGCATACACTATCATTTTATGCTATTTTTCCATTTTCTGGCCATTTTCTAAATTTTCATAATTTACAAGCCATCTCTCATGACTCACACTCTTGTTCATATATCCACAATTTAGGGAAAAGGAAGGACCGTCATTCTTGCATTTCTTCATTCCTACTTATATTTAATACTGATTTAATTTTCCCTTTTTTTTACAGGTCCTTCGCACTGGAGTAGTAGTTTCCTATAATTTTCTCCGTTCCGCATTATACTTTGCTAAAGAAAAAAAAAACTGCACGATTTGTATTTTCGATGTGTCCTTATATTCTAATCCCATTCTACAACATAAAGGAAAAGGGGTATTGACGCCTTGGTTTACATTTTCAGTTACCTAAGACAGGAGCTTAATTCTGTTTCTTGATGGATTCTCCCCTTTCCTTTTCCAAAGCCTAGCTTCACAACAAAAGAGGGTCTCCAATTAAAGGGACTAAAGTACGCATCGAAAACAAATGTTGAAGATGTTTGGAGATGTGAGGACTTGATCCGACAAGATTACATCTGGTTCCATGTACACCTACAGAGTTTTCTATGGTCATTTCTTCAAATCAAGTTATTTTTCCAACTTTTATTTGAGGAATAGTGTACAAGGACCCTAAGATTTCGCGTTATCTGGAAACTCATAAGAACTGATTTTTTATGCTGATTCCAAATGCATCATGTTCATTAAGTCAAATATTACAAATCAAGCAAAACGAGTCCTAAGAGATTTACCTGATTTTCGAAAAATGCCCCCCCCCCAAAAAAAAAGAAAATGGGTCGTAATGAAAATCAAACCAATAGATTTAGTGGTAAGAGTATGATATACTCTCTATAGCTCAAGTTGTTCATTCAATGACGCGCTGTAAACCGCTTTTTTTCACTATTTTCTTTCAACTTAGCATAAGAAATGGCAAATAGAAGTGACAGAATAGATGGGGAATATATAACTTGGGCTATATATTTGCACATTAGGAGGGGTGGGAGTGAAATTTTGACAGTGCGAAACCAGAAAACAATTCTTACTTCATAATATCAGAATAATTGTAGCTAAAATATTTTACAGGCAGACCCGCTGTACTTTAACCCCCCCCCCCCTTATGTGCAAACGTAAAGCCCAATTTTTTTGCTAAAGTATTATATTTTATGACTCTTAGGCATATTTTAATAGTACTAATCTATATTTACTTCTTGAGTGGTAGGGGGCAGATCATACAAGTACCGATTTAGTAAACCAATTTAGTAAAAAATTAGAAATTAGTAAATATTAGAAAACCTAGCTGTGGGGATTTCAAGCTCCTTTCTATAAAAAAATGAATAATTTTACATTTTTTTAAAGAAGGAAAATGAATGATGTGTTTTTTAAAGAGGTAATTTTAGTACAAAAACACCCAAATTATTCGGTAAAAATGACCAGCCAGTCTATCAGTAAATTCTATTGCCGTCACCCCCCTCCACACATTCTGCCAAATTTTGGAATATCAGTAGAATATTCAAAAATTCCACCTTTTTTTCATTACTTTAATTTGTCATAATTTCTTTTTGGCCGCTGAATTTGTTTGTATGAATTTTCTGAAGGAGAGGGAGATTTCGGTGCAAGGAATTTTCGGGGAGAGTACCGACTATCAAGTTTTTTTCGGGGGGAAGAGGTGGGTATGAAAAAGGGGAAAAAATGCTTCAAGAATTTGATTATATGCCTGTTTGTTGCGTTTTTACGAGTCAGGCAATTTTTTACGCTGTACCATCCTCCCCCTAAATACAGCCTTGCCTACCGTCTATCACATCCATTCAATTTAATGTCAAATATTCTGTATTTTCCTGTATCCACTATGCGTGACCGGTTTTATGTCAGAAAAAAGTTTGCTGTAATGGAAAATAATAGGATTTGAAATTGATTTTTCAGAATGTTGTTTGCAGCAGTTTCTGCTGTTGCACAGAAACATATTTCACAGAAAATGCGCAGAAAATATTATTGCCAAAAACAACTGGTATCTGATTTATTAAGTAAATCATATATGTTTAATTTGACAAAGGAGAAAAAAATTCAGGATAGGAAAAATGTTAAAGCCTTGTCTTGATTGATATCATTACCCTGCTAGCAGTATTTTTTATAAGTTTGTTTTTGAACAAGCGGCTATGATTCGACAGTTAATATCCAGTAGCAGCCTTCAAAGAAAATTCAAGAACAAAGTCAAAGACCGCCTTCGAATTTTCCGACGGCTATGATCGGCTTTCCTGTCAAAATCGGCCCTGCTATTAGCAGAATGAATAACGTCAATCATGACAAGGCGTAAAACATGAAGATGTTTCGGCAAATGTCAAACAGTTCGTGGTAACGAACTGTAGTAAGGAGCAACCCGGCTCAATAGTAACCAAAACTCCAAAAAATGAAATTTTGCTACCAATAATTACATAAAAATAATCGCATTTTAATGCTGATTTTAAAATAAAAGTTTCATCAAGTTTAGTCTTACCCATCAAAAGTTACGAGCCTGAGAAAATTTGCCCTATTTTAGAAAACAGGGGCAAACACCCCCTAAAAGTCATAGAATCTTAACAAAGATTCACACCATAAGATTCATACCAAAATCGCACCATAAGATTACGCCATAAGATTAAGTGTATCAGAGAAACTTACTTTACAAGTTCAAAGCTCCTAACTACAAAAATGTGGAATTTTGTATTTTTTTCCAGAAGACAAATCACGGATGCGTGTTTATTTGTTTTTTTTTTTTTTTCTCCAGGGGTGATCGTATCGACCCAGTGGTCCTATAATTTGGTGAAAGGGCTTATTCGAACGGAAATTAAAAGTTCTAGTGCCCCTTTTAAGTGACCAAAAAATTGGAGGGCACCTAGGCCCCCTCCCACGCTTATTTTTTCCCAAAGTCGTCGGATCAAAATTCTGAGATATCCATTTTATTCAGCATAGTCGGAAAATCTTATAAGAATGTCTTTGGGGATGACTTACTCCCCCACAATCCCCGTGGGAGGGACTGCAAGCTACAAACTTTGACCAGTGTTTGCATATAGTAATAGTTATTGGGAAGTGTACAAACGTTTTTTTTAGTTGGGAAAAGGGGTGGAGAAGAGGGGGCTATGTGGGGGAAACTTTCCATGGAGGAATTGGTCATGGGGGAAGAAGGTTTCCATGAAGGAGACGCAGCATTTTCTAGTATTATTAAACAATGAAAAAATAAATATGAAAAAGCTTTTTCAACTGAAAGTAAGGAGCAGCATTAAAACTTAAAACGAACAGAAATTATTACGCAAGTGATGGGTTCACCTCCTCATAATACCTCGCTCTTTACGTTAAAGTATTTTCAGTAATTTCAACTATTTATTCTACGATCATTGTGATTTGGGGGTCATTCTTAAGGAATTGGGAAAAAATTTAAGCTTTAGTGTAAAGAGCGAGGTATTACGGGGGGCTCATCAGATCCTCATAATCAGCATAGGCCATATAAAACCCGCAAATAGTGGACTCAGGATTGTGCGTCAAATCTGTACTCTCATTCCTGAACACTTTGCCCAGTTCATAAGCTCTGTCAATACCACCAACGACTAGCATTTTCAGAGACAACTCTGGCGCGATCCTCATGAACATTTTTGAATTATGTTCTTTGCGATGAGTGACAAAGGGTTTGGCAGTGGCACCCCCCGCAACGGTGTTCATCATTGGTGTTTCTACTTCTAAAAATCCTTTACTATCCAAAAACCGACGGATATAGGAAATAATCTGAGATCGAACGTGGAACTTTTTTACCACATCATTATTGGCAATAAGGTCGAGATACCGCTGTCTGTAGCGTGTTTCCTTATCTTTAAGGCCAAAGTGTAAATGGGGTAGCATGTGAAGACACGGTGATAGTAGTTCCATCATTTCTGGACGGATTGAGAGCTCACCCTTCTTGGTTTTACAAGGATAACCCACACATCCAATAATATCACCTCTTTTGATTCTTTCGGCATCCTCTTGAAATCTACCAAGCGATTGGTAGCAAAATCATTGCATAGCGTGAGGCTTTCGATAAGGGGAATCTTATCTAATGTTCCACCGTTAACATTCCAGCTAATAAAGCTCATAACGAAAAACAAAGCTCATATCAACTTTCTTCTGGGCATCGATAACACTGTTGTTAAATAGCGGTGGTGAGGTTTTTTTTTTAGATGTCAGCGCCGTTCTCTTGATCATGTTCCTTCGGTTTATTATCTTTGGGCTTCATTGCAGGGAAAAACTTGCTTTTTTTTACTTAATTTCTTATCGCTTTTTAAATAATGCTGGGAAATACGGCGCCCCTTCATAGAAAATGCCATTCCCCCATGAATAATTCCTCCATGGAAAGATCCTTCCATGTAATCCCCAACTCCCCCACCAGAAAAATCTCTCCTGGAGATGTCTGTATAGGCTATTTCCCAATAGCCAATGTTATATGTTATAAATGGGCAAAGCTCATAACTAGCAGCCCTTCTCCCAGGACTGTGGGAGATTAAGTCATGACATGTTTTTAGATTTTTCGACTATGTTGAACAAAATGGCTATCTCAAATTTTTCATCTGGCAACTTTGGGAGAGAAATGAGCGTGCGAGGTGGCCTAGCTGCTATCCAATTTTTTGGTTGCTTAAAAAGGACATTATAAATTTTAATTTGTGCTTTGAGCCCTCTCACGATATTCTAGGACCATTTGGTCGATATGATCACCCCTGAAAAAAAACAACAAATAAACACGCATCCGCGATATTTCTTCTGGCAAAAAATACAAAATTCCACATTTTTGCGGATAGGAGCTTGAAACCTCTACAGTATAAGAATACGATTCTTTTTTTGTATCTATTGATATCAGAATTGGTAAAAATTTTATATGATGGTTTATGTTCTGGGTTTACAACCATGTTACTGCCTAAAAACAAGTTTATTGCTATAAAAATGTAATAAAACACGGGGACACGGGGATGCCATGGATATTCTGTGGTAGGCACAACACTTGACTGGGTAGAGAATTTAATGTGCCGAAACCCTATAGGCAAGTGTATTCTCCTGATGAGCCCTTGTGTTGGGTTGTTGCCTCTGAATTATTTGTCTTTATTGTTTCTATTGTTTGGTAAATGACGACTTATACTTATTGACGCCTTGACTGCCTGTCCATGGATTATTCTTTATAGTTGATTGTATATGGCTATGCTGTTTGACCTATGTGATTGTATGGATGATTTTTTTTTATGTGTTTGTGCTGTTGCATTGGTGATTTCTCTTTTCATAATACATGTATCCGTATCTGTCTATACGAAGTTTTCATAATTCATTTAGAGATATTTCTTCTTTCATCAGCAATGTAAAGATAACTAGTTTATCTAATGCCTCAGAAGAGCTGGGATCTTTTCTTCGATATTTACGATTGTTAAACATCCATTTTTGATGGAACATCTTTTGAAGCAGCATTAATGGGATGCATTTAAGCCAAAGAGACATTTGTTTTAGCTGAATAGATATTGTACTTTTCAAATTAGGATATGTTACAATGCGTTTTTTTTCTAAATGTTGCATTAGTATATTTTGAAAAATAGTGCCCCTGTCGCGTTTTCTACTTAGTGGCCGTGCTATCTGGTAAAACATAATATGCCGTAGTCCTATTTCTCTAGTCATACCATGTTGAGAATTTTGTAGTATGTTTTTGACAATAGCTTTCTATCTTCTTCCCTGATAGAATCAGCAGTCATTAATCATTCTTTCTGACTGGCTTCATTGTAGGGAAAAATAGTACATCTTTGATGTTAGTACTGTTCGTCAGGAACATGGCAATCCTGTCAATACCCATATCCCAGCCACCAGTTGGGGGGAGGCCATATTCCAAGGCAGTCAAGAAATTCTCATCTACTAGTTGCACTTCATCGTCTCCAGCAGCTCTGTCCTTAGCCTGCTGAGCAAATCTTTTTCGTTGTTCAAAAGGGTCATTCAGCTCTGTGTAGGCGTTACAAATTTCCTTTTTGCCAACAAAAAGCTCAAATCTTTCTGTAACCCCTGGTGCAGATCTATGACACTTTGCTAGTGGGCTCATAACTTGGGGATGATCAATTAGGAATGTAGGGTTTCTACATTCCTCTTCTAAAAAGTGACCAACGAGCTTATCTAGCAATCGTGCGGCAGTTCGCGGAGGTGGGCAATGCACGTCATGTTTCGTGGAAAGTAGATCTAAAAGTTCCACAGCTTCAGGGGTATCAAAAGTACTGGGATGTGGCAGTGAAACTTCCAGTCGTTTCTCTAATTCAGGGATAATTTTCATTCGCCGGTATGGAGGAGTAAAGTCAATTTGTTCAATCGGGCCATCTGGACCTTCTGGCTGGTAATTTATTTTTAATGTTCCGTGAATGCTTTGGACCATACCAGAGAGCATATCTTCAGTTATGCTCATCAGATCCTCATAATCAGCATAAGCCATATAAAACTCGCAAATCACACGGTGATAGTAATTCCATCTTTTCTGGACGGATTAAGAGCTCACCCTTCTTGGTTTTGCAGGGATAACCCACACATCCAATAATATCCCCTTTTTTGATTTTATCGACATCCTCATTAAAATTAAGGGATTGGTAGCTTCTAGCGTCAACAAACACTTGTATTTTAGTGAGGTTACCACGAAGACAATAAAATCCGGACTCTCGAACAGCATGTATCCGTCCAGCAACTGATACTTTTTCTTCTGAGAACTGTCCGACATCAAGCTGGTTGTATTTGTGCACAAATTCATCTATAAATTTGTGAGCACTTTTAGCAGCTAGAATAGCAGCACTTCGTTTTCGGAAGTATTCGCTGGGGCTTTCATCGTCCATTTTCGATCTTAGTACTTTGATTTCTTTCGGTGGCTCTTCCTTACAATTTCTTTCTGTGGCTCTTCCTTTCGTCCTACAACAATATTGTTTTATTGTCTTTGCCCCGAACCAAACAGCAAATCCAGCACAGGAGGCTGGTATAAGAATTTTTAGCACCTTTTTTAAAAGCATTTTTATCCTAATTGAATGCAACCGCTGGGAGGCCAGCCATATAAAGCAAAACTGACGTCATGGCATTTTTAATCTGATGATGTTTATTCCAAGATGATGTCACAATTGCATTGCCATAGTGTTGAAACCACTTGAAATGATTTATCACTGAATATGACGTCATGCTAACGGTGCTGCTATATTAGATGCAAAAGGACGAACTAGATTGATCTTACAAAAATAAGGAGAATTATTCATATTAAAGTTTACAAATAATTTATTTGTTATTTGCTATTTTGAGGGGTCTGTACAGTTAGTACTCAACTGTTTACAGGTTAAATTTTATAGAATCTGGTTGTTTGTTGTCTGGTCGATCATACAGCTAGTATTAGCTATTTTTGATTCGATTTAAGTCACAGATGTGTATAAATTATGCTCAAACTGTCAAGCCACGTTTAAAGGGGATAACCTAATACACATTGGCTAACGTGCGTTGTTTGCAAGATGACTAATGATGCCATTTTGGATTTTTTTTTCTGATATTCAGAACTAGCAAAGAGCTGCTACACTGATATTCAGTAAAAAAAAACAATCATAAAACAAAGTCATAAATATTAGCGCAACAACTAAGAACCGGCTAAACAATGCCAAAAACAACAAAATGAGAAAGGCAAAACTATTCATTACTAAAAAAAAAAAAAAAACATTAAGTGGCAAAATCTTAGAAAGTTGAAAAGATAAAAACCAAAATAAAACTAAAAAAGAGTGATATAAAATTAGCGTTAAAAAGTTTAAAAGAGGACGCACAAACAAGGGAGAGGGAACAAAAGAATCAAACGAACATACAACTTGGTTATAACAAGTACCAAAGGAAAAAAAGGAAAACTAGCGGTTTATTTTATCAGTAATGAAGGGGACAAAGGTTTTCTTAACCTGGAGGTTAAGCAACGGAAGGAGGGCAAGATAGGAACGGGTTCAGAAGCAGTACGGGCAAGCGGTGTTTGGATGGGAAGTGACTTGTGGGGGATATGTTTTCCGTGGGAAGGTTTATTATTGCATTTTTTTTTTGCAAAATGATTCCTCTCTTATGCTCAAGAATTTCCAGCTTCGGCCAGGGGTGGATCTAGAAAAAAATCTTGGGGGAGGGGCACCAGACCAAGGATGCCAATGTGTTTTGAGCGAAATGATAGACGAGAGTGTAGCTTTCGTCAGACTAATTCGTTCGTGTGAATCTGGTTGGTGCTGATGTAAAATGACAAAGAAAACTTCTTTGAAGGCCAATACTATTTTCCTATAGCAGTAAAATGCGTATTAACAACAGACGCGAGCAGATTCTTTGATGAATAAATTACTATGGCTTAATTGAGACTTTTTGAATGAGTAGACCATTTTTTTTTTCTTTAGAGCTTGATTCAAAAAATTAATTAATGGGGAAACATCTAATTTCTATGAGTGGATATACAAATGTTTTTACAAGAGGTAGAGAATTGTAAAGCAGCCCCTTGATCCGCTATAAAATTCCAACATTTTTTTTATAAAGAGACTGAAAATCAACCGCACAACAGGTTGCTGTGGAATGTCGAGAAGCATTTGATATGTTGGGGTCTTGCCTTGTTTCTTCGGCAGCTAGAAAATATTTTGAAGACGTTCCAGGACAAGCAAAGGAATGTTTGGTTTTTACTTGTGTCAAAGGCTCCTTTTTTCGAGGATTATTTAATCAGAACCAGAACCAAAACATAGAATAAGTCGTGTCCCCCACTGTCAAAGCTGATTTTATTTTCAAAAAACAAAGAATTTATATTATGATGTTTATTATAAATCCTTCCCCCAACGTAGCAGGGTTTAATACCCAAATATATTTAAAGTTCTCAATTTTTTCGAAAACCATACAAGTCTAAGAAGGATAGAGAAAAATACAATATATTAGTGTCAATAAAAAAAAAGAAAAAATAAATAATACGGCATTAGACTTTACAGTCCCTACCGGCGGTGCTGATCTCCGTTTCTTGGTCCTTCAGCCAGGCAATGCAATGGGGTGCTGGGGACCAACCATCCACACACCCTTCCTGTTTACCTTCCCCAGATTTCTCCAGTTATCCATTTAGAGCTGAATGTAGAGCTTAGTGTAAATAGATATTTTATATTGAAATATCTCGCATTAAATTTGCAGTTGCAAATTTTGATCTTGGTTAGTGAAAATGTAAAGTTATCAACAGAGTTTTCGACAGTTAAGCGAAACCTCCAACGAGTCGAAAAGTAAAGAAAAGCGCAAGAATGCGATTTTATGGAACGTTTCGGCGAGTTACGCAGAATACGCGAAAGTGGAGTTCGAAAAGGTCGTCAAAGATGGTTTAGACTATGAAAATATCTGTAATTATTCGGTTTTGGATTATGGAAAAAAAATACATCAAAGTTGAGATACATAATGCAGAGAATCGACTGACATTCCTGAAAAATGCTAAAAAACTATAAAAAAAAGTTGTGATTATGTATTTGACAGATTAAATGGCACTTTGTGCCACCAAACGATGGGCAAACTGATATGACGCCAAACGAAGGCCCTAGTGTATATTTAATACCCTATACGAGAGGTACAGGGGTCTTTAATAAAGATTAATAGATCTCAAAAGGAATATAAATACAACATTACACCTAAAACGGGTAGTTCTGGCTTCCCTCGCACCCGGTGCAAAATGTTGACTAGTCCCCCCTCCATTCTCCCCAGGAAAATTCAGAGAAAATTTTAACAAAATTTTCACTTATTAACAAATTACTTCAATGTGTCTATAAATTAATAGTTAATATTTTAATTATTTTTTAGTTTATTTATTTAATATTATTAATTATCTTAATTATTATTTAAATATTTTAATTTATTGTGTTAATAATTTAGTAATTATTTTTAGGTATTAACTACGCCCTCTACGTTTCTTCTTATTATTCTGCTACTTCATCTTCTTCTTCAGTGTATATTTCTTATTATTCGGCCTTCGTTGGGGAAACATCATAGAGATATAATTAAGGGCTCAATTGAAATGAAATTGCAATATCTATGTGTATTTAGTAACTAAATATAAACGAAAAAGAGAAATAAACATCTGGTTCGAAATAGACAAGGTAAGCTTCGAAATAGACAGGGGAATGTTCGAAGAAGACAAGAAAAGGCTAGAAATAGAAAAGGAAAGCCTCAAAATTGACAAAAGAATGTTCGAAGAAGACAAGGAATGGTTAGAAATTGACAGGGAAAGCTTCGAAATAGATAAGGAAATGTTCGAAGAAGTCAAGGAAAGGTTTGAAATAGACAAGGAAAGCTTCGAAATTGAAAACAAAATGTTCGAAGAAGTCAAAGAAAGGCTAGAAATAGACAAGGGAAGCTTCGAAATTGACAAGGAAATATTCAAAAAAGACTTGGAAAGGCTACAAATATACGAGAAAAGAATCGAAATAGATAGTAAAATGCTCGAAGAAGACAAGGAAGGTTTGAAATAGACAAAGAAAGCTTCAAAATATATAAGGAAATGTTCAAAGAAGACAAGGAAAGGTTCAAAATTGACAATAAAAGCTTCGAACCAGTGGTAAGACATGTAGGGGACTTGTAAGTTATGATCGTCTGTTAGGCTACAATCATCTTTAGTGAAGAGGGGCTTGTAACTTTTGCTAGTTTGAATAGCCTACCCATACTCACTGTAACCTAGAATTAAGTGTAAACGTAACGGGTACAAACGATAACGTAAAACAACGAGGCAGTTTCGTAATAATTAATAGAGTGTCATCTATGGTATTTTGATCCTGAAAAGCTACGGATAGCTTTATAATACCAACTAGATTATATAAGATATTGTTCCAAGTCTTGATCCATCACGATGTCTACGATTGAAAAGGATAAAGTTCAACTGGCTACAAAGTCAATTTAGTCCCTTCTTTCGATATTCTTTTGTTATTGTTGTTTTTTCAACGCTGAGGAATATCCTTTGATCATGTGATTAGTGATCGCGTTCTTCTTTGAGCATAACGTTTTAAAAGCTTCGATAGGCTGACAACTTCAGCTTTTAACCGATAGCAAAGAAACAAAACCAAAATGTTGCTCTCGCAACACTTTATTCGGCGAAGCCAGACAAAGGTTGCCCCAACAATTCACGTTGCTCAGGCAACGTAGGTCTAGTTTTTGCTCGTTTTTGGTTTCATTTATGCCTCAATCGCAAAAAAATTTTGTCCGTTTTAAGCTTGATTTTCATATTCTACTTAAGCTTTACTCGTTTTGAGATTTATTTATCCATTTATATCAGTCCCTGTTGTATGTTTTTTTTCTATAATTGTTTATTTAATTTCTGTTCATTTTGGGTTTCATTTATCCTTTAATGGTAATATCTGTTTGTTTTGAATTTGAGTTATTGGTAACTTTAAAATGGCCATTACTTTTCTTTAAGAAGCTTCTTTTTACGCAGTTTTTGTTTTAATTAATGTATTAAAAGCAGGGCAATGTGGTCTAAAAAACTATTAACCATAATTAGAAGACTGCCAATCCCAGCACAGTTAAAAAAACAAGAAAGGCAAGAAAATTCCCTCCGTAACAGCTTTTTTCATCTTCGCTTCCTACCCCCTCCCCACTAAAGTTAATTTATGGATGGGCCCACTTCTTTTTACTGACTTAAAGCGGTACACAGGTAAAAAGCAAAATAAACCAGGCCTCCACGAAATACAAGAGCAAAATCCTACATATTTACATTATATTTACAACAAGTTTACATCATAAAGTCCCAAAATAATTTTTTCAATCACCTTGTACTAGAGTAGGGGAGCAGCCGATTCTTCGTGTACGAGAGGTCTCAGGTTTAATCCCACATGGTGCAAGGAAGATGGTTCAGTTCCGTGTACGCTATAATCTTTTTTTATAATGGGCGGATTATGGTTTTTATATTTTCCCTTTTGACACATAAGCTCTATAGTCTATGTCATCTTTATTTTGCAGTAAGTCCATAATGAAGTTCTCCAATTCGCTGAATCATTCGCATAATCAACTCATATCATTGTAATCATTATAGAGTCGATTCTTTTGGTTCATTGACTGAACAAAGCACTAACCTAAAGTAAGGAGCAACACCAAAACCCAAAACGAACAAAAACCACTCCGCATGTGAAGTGACTACCCCCTCCCCCCAGAACACCCCACTCCCCACACCCAATTTTTTTAGCAGTTAAAAAATTCTCATTTTAATTAAACTGCATTTGTATTTAAGAGTCGTTCTGTAAATTTCTTGTAAACTTCTTTATTCGTAACTTTATATGTAAATTTCTTGGAATATTACGACTTTAAAAATGACTATCGTATCGACATTTTGACTGACGAATTCAGACGAATCGAGCTGGACTTTTTAGGAGTTTCAGAAACTCATATCCCAGGGGCAGGAAAAATAACCCTAGGTGATATAGAATTTGTTTACTGAGGCAGGAAGGATGGGGTACATAGACAGGGAGTAGGGCTCATTATGAATAAGAAAGCTGCTAAGTCTTGTTTATCCTGGGTAGGTATTAATAATATGGCTACAGACTTTTTAAACTGGAAGTAAGGAACAACATCAAAACTCAAAACTAACAGAAACTATTCCGCGTATAAAAGGCCGCCCTTCCCTCACCTGGCTCACGTTAAAGTTTGACTGTTTGTCCCAATTTTTTCATAACGGCTCTTGAAATACAGGGGCCGTTTAATTAGAATAAGAGGCTTTTCTAAAAGTGCTAACTGCTTTAGCCTAAAGAGCAAGGTATTGAGGTGGGGGCAATCCTTCATACACGGAATAATTTCTGTTTATTTTGAGTTTTTATATTGCTTCTTACTTTCAGCTAATAAAAAGACTATTTAATTTTGAATGAAGAAATTTTGAATGCGATTATTCTTGTGGTCGGTTTTCTAAACTGTGAAAATTAATAGCTTTTTTGCATAAAACCGCTAAATGTACCTTTTTCCGTTACTTTTTTAGAACAAAGACTATTAGATTCATGCGGGCCACCTGAAACCTTAAATCTCTCTGTTAACCTTTAGTTATAAGACGGAAGGTCGCCGTAACTGTTTTGCAAATACATAGCTATTTACTAAAAGTCCTTGGATATAAATCATTGGGTCACACCTTTTTTTGTTATTATGAACTTCTTATTGTTTAAGGTCTAAGCTTCAATAAGTCTTCACTTTATTGACCAAGTCAACGATGGAACCTTTGTAAAATGGACCGTTGACAAACCCATAGTGATGTTTTTCATTGTTCTGATTATCGCAATGTTTATTGTTTAAAATTTAGTTTTATGTTCTTATATAAAATACTTGCTGAAAAGAATTTAGTCGTGTTTTGTAGGAAGTTCATTACATTTGGTTTAATCTTTGTGAAAGTTTCCTTATTTGGTTTTGAAATGAAGTTAACATTTGTTTTTACCATTGGTAAGTACAAATGTTAGTGAATTTTATGCAATGTTTGCATGCCTCGACTCTTGCAGCACTTTCTTCCACAAAATAGTGCAGCACTTTCTAACTATATATTATTCGTTGGTTTACCCATACATCTCCTATGGAGCAGTAGCTTCTTCAGCAACTATAGAACAGTGCAAGCTCTGCGAAATTAAGCTGTCAAATAAATATGAGTCTGAGCATTGATGATTGATGGAGATTGTATTTGTTATTACTTTTATTTCATATTTTTATTTATCTATTATTATTTTTATTTGAGTTATTTTCATTTTTTACTATTATTATCATTTTGATTCTATTTAACTATATAATTAATTTAATAAGTCAGTAGTTACGTGGACTTTTGCATGACCGAAACCCTCATATGTTTTTCTTCAGGGCCAAATTGTTGTTTATTTTATTTAATTATTGGTGAATGTTAAAACTAAAAAGTTGAAAATGATAGCCGTCCTATAAACATTTTATCTCACAAAAGCTTTCCCTTGAGGTACCCCTATGGTATAGAAGGGGTGTCAGAATTATCTATTACCAGAAAAATAATTAAGTATCTAATAAAAATATTTTTAAACTTTTTAATCCCGCCAATAAAATTTGGGCTAAGGGTCAGTTTGCTGTGGGTCCACAGATACTGTGCTATATGTTAAAAAATCAATTAGACTTAAATAGCTTAGTTGAGAAAGCAGGCCCTAATCGAATAAACTCTGGGACCGATTGTATTTTGTATGCGGTCCTCTCTTGATATTAAATATTTAAATTGGATATACCCGCAAAGTAGTTTATGAGTGTGAAGTAGTTCACGCACCTAGTGCTGAATCCCTGCAATATAAGACTATCCTGATTAAACTTTATGGGTATCACTTTTCTACATCATAAAGTTTAATTATACAATAATAAACATATTAATAGATGTCATCGAGCAATGTGAAAATGAAATAAATATGTTTTCGATCATTGCATAATTCATAATGTATCTTACTAGTGGATAATCTGTCCACTCAAGAATTACACTGTGAATAAACCAGTTTCATCATCTGTCTGTATTAAGAGACAATTAGCTTACGCTCAGTGGAAAACAAGTGACGGGTGACAGAATACAGTAGACTTATATAATTTGGGATATATATTTGCATATTAGGGGGGGGGTTATATTATTTGGATATCGAGAAGTTTGAAAACAATTCTTACTTCATAATATGCAGAATAACTGTAGCTAATACATTTCACTTGCACTCGCTATGAATTACCCCAACCCACCTAATGCGCAAATAATAGCACAAATTTGTTTCTAAAGTATTGTATTTTCACATGTTTTGGAATATTTCATCAGAATTAACTTAACTTCACTTCTTGAGTGGGGTCGCTATAACAGATAAGTACCAAGAATTGTTTCCTTGAGCTGCATTTTAGAATTACTCTTTTTAAGTAGAAAATATTAAACAAATAGAAAGATATAGTGGATTTTTCCAGACTTTTCTATTATAAAAAAATGAAGTATATGATGTAGAAAATTAAATAGAACAAACTTAATTGGATAGAATTAAATTGCAAAGCTGAAACATAAGACGAACATTGCTTCATATATAATGCATTTATATATATATATATATATATATATATATATATATATATATATATATATATATATATATATATATTTATATATATATGAAATGAGGTTAGCAACTGGTTTTGTATTAAATCAGGAGTTAAGCAGGGTTGTGTTCTATCCCCCTTTATATGGATCATTTTGATGGACTTCGTCTTAAGGAGCACAGGAAAGGCAATTGGAGACCATGGAATCAAATGGGGAGGAAGAACGCTCCTGGACTTAGATTATGCTGATGATTTAAGCATATTAGATGAAAGTGTGAGCAAAATGAATGAATTTTTAGAGGTTTTACGAGTTCAGGGTGCTAAAATAGGCTTGAAAATTAATGTTAAGAAGACTAAGTCACTAAGGTTAGGAATAAGTGAAGATGAACAGGTGACCTTAGGTAACGAAAAGATTGATCAGGTTGGGAGCTTCAGTTACCTTGGTAGTATTATTAGTAAAGATGGTGGGAGCAGTAAAGATGTTAAAAGTAGAATAGCTAAAGCTCAGGGTGTTTTTTCACAGTTAAAAAAAGTTTGGAAGAATAGAAAGATAAGCCTACAAACCAAGATTAGAATATTGGAAGCTACAGTGATGACAGTGGTCAAATATGGCTCTGAAGCATGGACACTCCGAAAAGCAGATGAAAATTTACTAGATGTTTTCCAGAGAAATTACCTACGGATTGTTCTGGGTACCCGGCTGACTGACCGTATTTCAAACAGTAGGTTGTACGAAAAGTGTGGTTCAATCCCGCTTTCTGGGGCTATAATGAAAGAAAGGTTGAGATGGCTAGGCCACGTTCTACGGATGAAGGATGACAGATTACCGAAGATTGTCCTTTTTGGCCAACCGTCTGGGGCTACACGGAAAGCAGGTCGTCCTTGTCTGGGTTGGGAGGATGTCATAAATAAGGATTTAAAGGAAATGGGAACTTCCTGGGAGGGTGTAAAGAGGGAGGCTTTAAATAGATTAGGTTGGAGGAGGAGCGTGCGTAGCTGTGTTGGCCTCAGGCGGCTTGGTGCTGCAGTGAGTTATTAGTAGTAGTAGTAGTAGTAGTATATATATATATACATATATATATATATATATATATATATATATATATATATATATATATATATATATATATATACATATATATATATACATATATATATATATATATATATATATATATATATATATATATATATATATATATATATATATATATATATATATATATATATATATATATATATATATATATTTATATATATATATATATATATATATATATATATATATATATATATATATTTATATATATATATATATATATATATATATATATATATATATATATATATATATATATATATATATATATATATATATATATATATATATATATATATATATATACAAAACTCACAATCAAACAGTTCGTGGTAACGAACTGTAGTAAGGAGCGACCCGGCTCAATAGTAACCAAAACTCTAAAAAATGGAATTTTGATACCAATAGCTATATCAAAAGAATCGCATTTTAATGCTGGTTTTAAATATATAAGTTTCATCAAGTTTAGTCTTACTCATCAAAAGTTACGAGCCTGAGAAAATTTGCGTTATTTTAGAAAATAGGGGGAAACACCCCCTAAAAGTCATAGAATCTTAACGAAAATCACACCATCAGATTCAGCGTATCAGAGAACCCTATTGTAGAAGTTTCGAGCTCCTATCTACAAAAATGTGGAATTTTGCATTTTTTGCCAGAAGGCAGATCACGGATGCGTGCTTTATTTGTTTTTTTGTTTTTTTGTTTTTTTTGTTTTTTTTTTTCCCAGGGGTGATCGTATCGACCCAGTTGTCCTAGAATGTTGCAAGAGGGCTCATTCTAACGGAAATGAAAAGTTCTAGTGCCCTTTTTAAGTGACCAAAAAAATTGGAGGGCACCTAGGCCCCCTCCCACGCTAATTATTTTCCCAAAGTCAACGGATCAAAATTCTGAGATAGCAATTTTATTCAGCGTAGTCGAAAAACCTTATAACTATGTCTTTGGGGACGACTTACTCCCCCACAGTCCCCGTGGGAGGGGCAACAAGTTACAAACTTTGACCAGTGCTTACATATAGTAATGGTTATTGGGAAGTATACAGGCGTTTTCAGGAGGATTTTTTTGGTTGGGGGGAGGGGTTGAGAAGAGTGGGATATGCTGGGGGAACTTTCCATCGAGAATTTGTCATGGGAGAAGAAAACTTCCATGAAGGGAGAGCAGGATTTACTAGCATTATTTAAAAAAAAATTAAAAAATAAATGTGAAAAAGCTCTTTCAGCTGGAAGTAAGGAACAGCAATAAAACTTAAAACAAACAGAAATTATTACCCATATAAAGGGCTCACCTCCTTATGATACCTAGCTCTTTACGCTAAAGTATTTTTAGTAATTCAACTATTTATTCTACGGCTTTTGTGATTCAGGTACTGACGAAGGTACTGACGATGGGGCGAATCCCCTCATATATGTAATAAAAACATGAGAATACAAAAGTTCTTTACGTAAGCTAATTTATAAGTTACGTAAATCTTTCACCAATAAAAAGATTCGTAAAAAATTAAAAGTTCTAGTTGCCTTTTTAATTAACCAAAAAATCAGAGGGCAACTAGGCTTCGCCCCCGCTCTTTTTTTCTCAAAAACATTCGATCAAAATTATGAGAAAGCCATTTAGCCCCCCCAAAAAATATACAAATTTCGTTTTGATTATTCCTCTGCGGAGAGCCAAAATCAAAACATGCATTGATTCAAAAACGTTCAGAAATTAAATAAAAAAAAACGAGTTTTTTTAACTGAAAGTAAGGAGCGACATTAAAACTTAAAACGAACAGAAATTACTTCGTATATGAAAGAGGCTGCTTCCTCATCAACGCCCCGCTCTTTACGCTAAAGTTTTTTAGTGTTTTAAAAAGAAGAATTGAGAGAAAGAGTCAAACTTTAGCGTAAAGAGCGGGGCGTTGGTGAGGAAGCAGCCTCTTTCATATACGAAGTAATTTCTGTTCGTTTTAAGTTTTAATGTCGCTCCTTACTTTCAGTTAAAAAAACTCGTTTTTTTTTATTTAATCACAGTCATAAAAATGCAAAAATTACAATCAAGAAACAAGAGCACTTTATGTTCATACCAACAAAACATCATAAGGGATGCTTTAAATGAAATCCTCTATTGTTTTAGCGCGCTGAATTAAAAATGTACACAGTGTTTTCACTTTGGATTTTTTTTTTTTTTTCTAACTCTCCGAAAATTAAAATGGGTTCTCCCAAATCTCAACTGAAATTAATATCCGTAACATGTAAACAGTAGCGTGAAATACAGATTTCCAATTTTCAGAGGCAAATCCAGAGTCAAATTGTGGGGAGGGATGAATAAATTGTCTTAGGAATGGTAGTAGTGGTTTCACTCTTCTCAGGGTAGAAAAAGAACACTCGCACTTAGCCGTAGCGATGGGATTCGTTGTACCAATTTTCAACATCAATGTACAGTAGGGAAATATTCTTATAACATTCTGTTAAAGCACGTTGCTTAAATGGAAATATCTTGGTCACACGTTCCCCAACTGTGTCCATATTCTCATCCACAGAGCTAACTAATCAAAAAAAAAAAACAAACAAATAAACACGCATCCGTGATCTGCCTTCTGGCAAAAAATACAAAATTCCACAATTTTGTAGATAGGAGCTTGAAAGTTCTACAATAGGGTTCTCTGATACGCTGAATTTGATGATGAAATTTTCGTTGAGATTCTAAGACTTTTAGGGGGTGTTCCCCCTATTTTCTAAAATAAGGCAAATTGTCTCAGGCTCGTAACTTTTGATGGGTGAGACTAAACTTGATGAAACTTACATATTTAAAATCAGCATTAAAATTTGATTCTTTTGATGTAGCTATTGGTATCGAAATTCCATTTTTTAGAGTTTTGGTTACTATTGAGCTGGGTCGCTCCTTACTACAGTTCGTAAACGAACTGTATAATTTTAGTTTTTTTTAATATATCAATAGTTCATTCAGAATTTAAATTTTGATTGCTTCTTTATTGACTTTTCATCAACCCAACATCAAATGACGTCACGTAAAATTCTATGAGGTGCTCAAGTCTGCTTGGCACCGCATGCGCTTCGGACAAAAGTTGCCCCGTAAAATTAAATACCATAATGTATAGTATTAACTTATGCTCCTGTGAAAGATCCTACACTGTAGTGAGAACGTACCTTAAAATTTACTGGGCTAAAACCAATAAGATTCAATGACTATTCAAGAGAGGCTTTTGAAGCAATTAGTACTGATGTTTACCACTAGGATAGCACCGCAATTAATTTGTTCTCTGAATTTTAAAGACTATGAATTAGAAAAGCTGAGGCGAGTTTTTTTAATCATTTAAATCAATTTTTTAATCGTTTTCTTATCTTTTCCTTTTCTTAAATTTTTCTTTTTTTATCTTATCTTTTCATTTTTCTTTTTTATAATCGTGTTTTTAATCATTATCCACTGAAAGTGAAACCGACCAAAAATTACTAATATATACAATTAGATTTCCACCGACAGTCAAGCATTTACGATTTTTCCTTCTTTTCAGGATTGGTCGCTGTTTGCAATGGTGCAGAATCAATGAATAAGAAGATGTCAGAAGATGAGTCAGAAGATGTCAGGGTAAAATTATAGCTACTTTTCTTGCATTGTAATTATTAGTTTTGGGTAGTAAAAGCTGAGAATATTAACATCCCATTGGAAATCAATCCCTTTTCTTCAATCTTGTCAATAGCCTATTAAATTGAAAGTTGATTCTTTAGTTATTTCGTTTCAGCGTAAATTACTTTTCAGTGAATGAGATCGAAATTTAGTCATAGTTATACATAATGTGAAAATCTAACGTAATTTTTATTCCAAGTTTCGGCTAAAAATTAAATTTTTGACAAATACTGCTGCAAGATTTCAAAGCTGAAATCTTGAAAGCTGAAGCTGAAAGCTCAATTTCAAAGCTGAATATGAAAAAGCGGCAGAAGACAAATACATTTGACCTTTTTTCAGGCCAGACCTTGTTTTCAGTGGAACATCTTCTAAGCCTTTAGACGTAAGATATAGTTTACTATTTAAGTTAGCAATTTGAAACAACATAGCTCTGTATGTTTTCCTTTGTTATATTTTTCTTCACCATACCTCTAAAGGGGACCAAAAAAAATCTTTACTATCCGGTGATATTTATGAAAAGGCGATCAATATCGCAATTTCTAAGTATAGAAATCGCTTTGTGCCAGCACAATAAGAAAAATATTTCTTCACTAGCTTGTTATAAACATGTTGCGAATAAATATTTGAATGTTGAGAAAACTAAGATTTAATACTGCTTATTATATGATTAATTAAGTTAAGTAATATTAAAACCAATACTAAGGGGATCAGTAAAATATATTATTAATTATCTTGTGACGTATTTGCTGTGACACATAACTTCTCGTGACTTATGGTGCATTTGTTGTAATTTGTGAAAAAAGCGTTCCGAATACATATTCCTACGTACGAAAAATAAGAACATATAATGCCACTTATTACATAATTCATTATGTTATTTAATTTATGAGAAAATCTAAAAGTGATCAATCAAATAGATAAGTACTGATTTTGCGACAAATGTGTTATAGTTGGTTAAAGCATGCTGGGAATACATACTCAATGCTTCCTTACTTTTAATGTTGGGTACCCAGAGTTTCAATATTACCCACTATCAAAGATCTTCGAAACTTATTAGGTCCATGAGTTGCAGTCAGCTGCCAGCTGGTAAAAAAGTGGGAGACACTGGATTGTCCATCTGTGTTCGAACCTTCTGAGCCCCTCTAAATTTTTGACCAGGTTCTGCTAGTATTTCCACAGTTTTCCTTAGAAGAGCTCAACCAGAAGGATTCGCCAAAACAGGTACTCTGATGCCTTCTGTAAGACTTTGCCCAGCCATTTCAGTCAGCATTCTTTCATCATGAGGACAACGTTGCTCTTGATGTCACATACCCGTCGTGTATCCACGTTTGATATGTGGTTACACAGATGCATCCTGAGGATATTCCACAAATGGGTATGCTCGATCACGTTCAGTACATTTTCATAAAGTCCCTTCATTAACAAAGTTTTGTATTCATAAGAAAGGATGATCCAAACCTAAGTCAGGCCAATTCGGACTTCAGGGCACATTCTAATTTTGCGCCGGTTCGACAGGTGGCTTCTGAGGGAAGCAAAGACTGTCAGTACTTTCCGCTATCGTTTTTAGATATCGACATCTAAACATCTATTAATAAAAACTTATTGCCGTCAATTTTGCCTATTTGTGTTGATTTTCAAGTTACTGAGATCTTCCCGCGTCACCAAATCCTCTAGCATAGCTTTGGCTTTCTCTGGGTCTGAGAGGATTCCGCCATAATTATCAGCTTAGTCAAGTTTTCTAAGTGAAAAGTTCTGTCCAATCTGAATTTTTAGATTAGAAGATAGGGCACTTTCAGGCAATCAGTTAACAGAGTAGTCGAATAGAGTCGGGGATAAGACGCATCTCTGTTTTATTCCAAACTCAACCAAGAGTTATTCGGTCGCTTCTCTGTAAACTTGGATTCGACTCACTGATCTCTCATACAATGCCTTAAGCAATTCAGCAAATTTCAGGGACATTCCCTTGTTCTGTAGAATTTTCTAAAGTCTTATATCACGATCAGGGGCAGATTGAGCAATTCAAACTGCTGCATTATGAGATGAAGTTAAAAAATATTGTTGGTGTAGCCCTGACAAAAACTGGCTTAGTTTTCACAGGCTCTTTTCTACCTTGCCCTAGTGAAGTTGTTGTCTTCCAATCCGTTGGGAAAGTATTGGTCCTCCACTATTTTTTAAGCATACCATGGAGCCCTTCAGCAGTGATCTTAGGACACTATTTCCAAAGCTCCGGGGGAAAACATCTTTGCCAGGGGTTTTGTAATTCTTCAGGGCCTTAATCGTTTTGAATATTTCTGCTCTTGCCGAAGTGGCCAACTCGACTTCATAAGGATTTTTTTGAATAGTATGGGGAGCGGAAGGGGTTGGAATGACTGGGAGCAGAGGATGGGGATGGGTTGAGTTGAGTTTTGAAGTGATCTTTCCCTTTGGCCAAACGCTCCTTCTGACAGTTAATGGTTTTTCCCGGTCTTTCTTTGGCAACTTCGGAAACTGCGGCTTTCACACCAGTGATTCTTTGTGAATCTGGTAAAGCTTTCAGGTGTCATGGGTGTATGCTGCTTTTCAATGACACAGCAGTCTCTTCTCACACTTCGCGTCAGTCTGACGGATTGGAGCACTTGAACTCTCTTCAAGTTCAAAATCTTGAACAGTGATGCTCAAATTTTCATCGCTATCATAGTGGTTTTTGTGCTCATTGTCATTTCGGATATTAAAACGGTTCGTCAGCTCAGTGTTTAGTGTTGGCCGAAATTTTTTATCTTGCAGCTTATCAATGTCAGTTCGGGGTTTTAGTTTGTTCCCTCTACAAATTGCAAGAAGAACCAGGTGTTTTTTTGTTGTTGTTTTTTTTTTGTAAAAACAAGCCTGTGTCCCCAACTTTATAATAACGCAAGTCCTATATGAAAATTCTCCAGTGTTGGCAGACTAGAATGAAGTCAATTTGGGCCATACTAACACCGTCAATGGTGTGCCAAGTCAAAATATCGCTTGATTTGTGCCGGAATATGATATGGTGACAACAGGATGGTTCATCGAAGCGTACTTTACCATTCTTTGTCAATTTTTGCACCTGTGTCACTGTCCAGAATCTCCAAGGTGGTCCAGGGTGGTGGTCTGATCAGTTGGACCAACAACGTGTTGAAATTTCCAGCAGCAATCAGGCAGTTTCTTGCAGCAACTGAAGAGGCCACTTGTTGCAAATTTTTATAGAATTGAACCCTAGCAGCAGCAGCAGTATCAGAGGTAAGGGCATATACGTTGAGAATGGGCACATTTACACGGCTTCTTTTAACTCTAATCCTGGCCAGTCTGAGAGAAACAGGTGTTCACTCAAGGAGTGTATTTCTGGATCTTTGGTTCATAATAAAACCGACGCTTTGCAAGTCTTATCGTCTACTCCAGAGTAGAAAAAGTGGAACCGTTTTAGCGTTTTGCGTGCTGTAATTACTGGACAGCCAGAATCAGAGATTCTGGTCTCAGAAACACATACTATATAAATGCTGTGCTTCTTTTTCTCATGGACAAGGACAGCTTGCTTAGCTTCTTGTTTAACAGATCTAACGTCCCAACCAATAGTTAATCTTGATTTTGCGTGCTTTATGACTGTTGTTGCTTTTCCAATAGATTTGGCTTGCTGGTGTTTTAACTTCGTCACCATATTTGAAGGTACATTGCCTTCAATGAACATCATGAATATCCTAGCATGGTTGGCGTGCCTACTTCTCAACATCTGTCCCAATATGGGGATTTCGTCATTTCCTGGGAACGCCATAGCTTTATTTATGACTCTTCTTCGTACCCTGAGATCCATCGATGTTTTTTGGGACTAGAGTTAACCGCAATGTCCCTAGCCATGCAGGAACTGGAGCGTGTTACCCATCACCTTGCTTGGCATGAAGCTTAGCTTCACCACTTTGAAGTGTCCTGACGGATCTCCTATGCTACCTAGGACGGAGTGTCCAGCTTCATGGCTTTAAATTCTACCACTACCATACAAATTTCCAGGCTTAGCTTGCCCCTGGTTTTCCACCTAGAGTCAGGAATAGGCTTCAGGACTCAACATACTTGTATATAGATGATATGAAATTTGATACTACTTATTATATGTTGGTTTAAGTTAGTGATTATTAATATAACTCTAAGATTGATCAATAAAATAGATTAGTAATCATCATTTGACATATGCGCTGTGAGGCATAGTTTCTTATGACACATAGCGTAATTGTTGTTTATTTTTGTTTTTGTTTTTTTACCTCCATCCATTCTGTTAGTTTTGTAGGAAGATTTTCAGTTAAACTAAACGAAATAAGTTATCTTGCGACATATAGTATAATAATTACTTTGTAGCAGCACAATGGGATAAATAATTGTGTCAGTAGGCTATCTATTAAAAATGTATTCTTATCATGTACTCACATCTCGAGAAAAAGAAAACGTAAAGCTGCCGAGTACTCGTTTTAATTAAGTTAGTCAATTATTCAAGCGAATCTACAATTCACTGATATCCATTGGGATAAAAATTATAGTAGTTGGACTATACATTCTTTCGAATTAAAACTTTGGAGAAGTCAATATTATTAAGAATATATCTCGATCTTATATAAATTATATATTTATATACAGTTTACAACTTCCTCTCCAGCGACTCCTGGAGAGACATTTATGTACAAGTGTGGAATGTAGTATTATTATTTTAGGTCAAAAGAGGGCATGGAATTGGAGCTTATGGAGGACAAGCTGTTGCTACTAGTGGCTACAGCCCTTCTGTTGGTGGGTTCGGTAAAGATGTCGTCGGGCATGGAGGACACGGCGGAGCAGCAGTGGTAGCACAACAAGCAGCTTACCAAGCAAAGGCTGCACAAGGTGCTCAATATGGTGCCGCTGCTCAAGCAGCTCAGCAAGCAACATCAGCATTAGCGTATCAAGCAGCTCAAGCAGCTGAAAAAGCCCAAGGAGCATTAGCAGCAAAACAAGCACAAGTAGCCCAAATTTCTGAAGCTGCAAAGGCTGCACAAACCGCTGCTTTTGCAGAATCAGCTCAAGCCGCCCAAGCAATTCAGGTATACAGTATGTGCATGCATAAAAACTAGTATTATACCTATTAGGATAGAATGAGATTTACCATACCTGAGGTGTAGACAAAGCTGTTTCATGCTCTGATCATAGCGAGTATTTGCATTTTATGTGAATGAACTACTATTCCCTAAGCTATTCGTGATACTCTGATACCTTAAGGCAAGATTGTAAAACACATCACAAAATCCCCTAAAATAAAATGATCAGGGAATTATGCTAGCACATTCACATTTTGTAAGGCATACTTTTCGTTATCTTTGCATTTTGGCTCCGGCCTTCAATATTTTCAGTTTTTTTTACGGTTGCTAAGCAACCTTAGCTATTTTGATTTTATTTTCTTATCACCAGTAACTCAATTAGTTTTAATTCTTTCTCTAGTAGTGTGACTCTATAGTAAGTCTTAGACAACGTCGTAGTAACATAATGATACTGGAAGCGATATTGAATAATGAAAAAGGAACAATCAGTTAGTTTACTTCACTATGCCAGACCGAATAAATTGGTATTGTTCCGAAGCGTAATTTGAAAGAAAGTCTATAGCTATTCGAATAAAATGTTTTCTGACATTTCTTGACTTATGGTTTGAAACAAGCACCTCTCTTGAAAAAGGTAGCTAAAACCAAAAAAAAATGTGCACATACATGTGCCAAAAATGTGAAATTTCGCATTTTTGCTGTTAATTTCGCGCAAAATTCTCTAGCGGTTTGTTTGGCATTCTGAATTTGATCGTACAATTTTCATCAAGATCAAATCATTTTTGGCAAATGTTTCTTTCTTTTTTCTAAAAAGATGCAAAATGTCCTTGGGCTAATGACCTACCTTGAAACTTCACAAAAACTAAAGTTTCCTGAATCAGCATTATTTGGGACTTATAAACGGAGACTTGTGGTGTATATATTGCTTATAAAATTTGTTCCTGTTTTTTAGAATCTTGGCTACTATTGATAAGGGCTCTGTTTCGTACGCCTTTTCGCACTGTTCGCTACCATAAACTGCTTGATTCTTTAAAATCCTATCTTGAAATGTTAATTTTACTTTACTGAATAGAAAAAAAGGATGATTTTTTTCTAAATGAAGATGAACATCAAAATTTAAAAAAATCAAAATTTTTAAATTTAAATTAACCAAAATTATCCCATTTTACAGGTGGTACCGTCCCCTCTGTTTTTTTTCTGAAATAATTGTCAAATTCCTTAGCCTTTGTGAAAACTAAATACTTCTTTCAGGGGGAGAGAATATGTATTGACAAAAAGAAAAATTAGAATTTGCTATTAAGCCATATGTTTTTTGTTGCCAGCACTTACTTACGTATTCAACAAAGAAATGGGCTTTCCAATATTATTGTAAATAACGCTGGATAGATTAAAAGAGTAAATTTGTAATTTAGATTGAGAACTTGTATTTTCTTCATAAAAACCCAGTAACAATCATATTTCAATAGTACCGAGATTTAGCTAGCGCTAATCTCGGGAATCACTTTAAACCAAATTCGTTCGTTATAGAAGAAACAACAGAACAGAGCTGGATCGATCCAAACTGATGTTCTGAACCTACTCATAGTCGACTCAACAGGAAGACTTAACAGCATTGTCCGATTCGCTAAAGCCCAAACCTTAATGAGACAGAGAAAAAACAGCATAAAAATTTCGGAATTTGAATTCGATGAGGAGATAGCGTCTCCATCATAGTCCAAGCAAGAAGAAGAATAAAAAAGGGGAATAAAAAGGAATTAAAGTATTGCAGAGCTGCTGGAGCTTGCCAGAGGTTTACAACATTAGCACGGTAGGCGAAACAAGGACTATATAAGATCTGAAACAAAAAGACAACTAAAGTTGCCTATTAAATGATTTCAGCGTTTAAATTGCCCGTTACAAATGGCAAAATCTGATCATTAGAATCACTTAATGTCAAGTTTTTAAACGGCCTTTAATAAAACATCATTATGAATGGGCCTTAACTAAAACTAAGTCGATTAAAATCAAAAGAAAATCATTCTTTTATGGTTTAATGTGATTTAACCCACCGTAAATGACGTGGTGGAGCATTACTTTTACGGGATGAGCGTCTTTAAAAACAATGCAATGTGGGTTGTTGATGTTTGTGCTGGTTCTTCTCATGTACACTACCATTCGCTCTAGCTAGCCTAAGTCTTCCTGAACTTTCTTTTAATGTTACAATTTATGGTTTGTGTCACCATTTGATAAATCTAGAACCAGATTTTGGTTTTTAAATATCTACCCTAAATATCACAACTAGCTTTAATTTGCTTTTTTATAGCGTTTTCTTTTACTGTTTCATTGTCATTTCTTTCGTCACTTTCTCGATTTGGTTTTTGTTCAACACGATGAGCTATTATCCAAAGTGCTGCGGCAGCTTTATTGACAGCACTTTCCTTTTGACAATCCTCTATCGAAGTTTGTTTGTTCAGTAGTAGAGGCGTGAGTTCTTACTCGAAACTCTCAGGGCCAAAGGCCACAATTTTTAGGGCCTTAGACCATGGAGTATTAACAGCAGAGCTAAAACCCTCGAATATAATGTTTAATACTGGTTATAGTCCTTAGCATTGACAAAATACATAAGATGTATCTTTCTAAATATAAAGAATGCTCAACTTTTAAAATTTATCAAAAACTGATTACACCAAAATAGCAACTTTTTTGACTCATTTGTCTTATTTCATTTATTCCTAAGATAATTTGCGATGTTTTCTCTTTTTTTTTACCTTTCGAATTTTGACACTTAAACTATTTATCATGGTTGTCATGTTGGTGCTATTTAGTACAGCAAATGATAGGTTCTTTGTTACTTTTAGGCTGTTCAAGCTGCCGAAGCAACTAAAGTACAAGCACTGAAACAGGCACAAGCCCTCGCCACAGCAACAAAGGCTGCAGAAGCCCATGTTGCTCAAGCAGCTGCTGCACTTCAGGCGGCGATACAGCAACAAGCTGCACAAGCTCAAATGGCCTATCTTTCTCAACAAAACGCACAGGCTCTTGCTTATAAGCAGCAAGCAGCCTTGTCTGATTTAGCAGCTACACAAGCGGCAGCAAATAAGGCTTTGGCTGCTGCACAGGGCGCTAAAGCAAATGCAGGATATGGAATTGGAGCTGGTTATCACTAGCAATCGTGGTTGTTTCAAATTTTTGTATCTTAATTGGAATTATGTTTTAAGTTTATTTTTAAATAAAAAAATATTAAAAATAGTAGGGTCTCTCATAGAGGAGCCACTTCATGAAACCCAAAGGAGGGGGGCTAAAAGAACTGATTTTGACACGAACTATTTTCCTTCAGTGTTACAGCAATCACATATATTTTAAGATATGACACTTATATACATACCTTGCATAAAAAATCTCAGTGAAATCGTTGATCAAAAGGAAATATCAGTAATTAATATAAGGAAAGATAATCTTTGTAAATCGCAGCCAATGACGTTACAGTGTTGAAAGACAACTATTGTACAGAAATTTCGACTGATGAATTAAATATTCACACTATTAAACAGTGCTTGGTAACGAACTGTAAGTAAGGAGCGGCTTGGCTAGATAGTAACCGAAACTCTAAAAAACGGAATTTTGATATTAATAGATACATCAAAAGAATTAGCTTATTATAATGATTCTAAATACACAAGATTCATCAGGTTTAGTATTCCGCATCAAAAGTCCTAATTACCTAGATTACCTAAGAAAATTTACTTGGTTTTGGAATTAGGAGGGAAATACCCTCTAAAATTCAAGTAATCTTGATGAAAATCACACCATCAGATTCAGCACATCCGAAACCCTACTTTAGAAGTCTTAAGTTCCCCATATACAATAATATAGAATTTTGCTATTTTTTAACAGAAGACAGATTACGGATGCGTTTTTTTTTCTATGAGTGGTCGCATTGACATAATTGTCCTAGAAGATTCAAAAAGAAGCGCATTCAAACGGAAGTTAAAAGTTGTAGTACTCTTTTTAAGTGATAAAAAATTTGAGGTCAACTGGGCCCCCCTCCCACGCCCATTTATTTGCAAAAGTTATCTGATCTAAATTTTTAGGTAGCCATTTTGTTCAGTGTTGTTCAAAGATCAAATAACTACGTCTTTTGAGGCAAAACGACCCTCAGAGTCCGTGGGGAGAACCGTTAAAGTTACGACATTTGCCCACTGCTTGCGTATACTATTTGTCATTGGGAAGTACACAGACATTTTTCAGGGGGGAGGATTCCGTGCTCTGGGTGGATTTCCATTTGGGAGAACTTCCTTGGGAAGGGAAATTTCTGGGGCGTGTTTTTTCCCAGGGATTATTTTATATTGGGGGAAGTTGACAGAATTCCTATGCGATTTTTTTTTATTTGTCTTAGATTGTCTTTACCAACTCAATCTTCCATGTGGAGAAGTTCCAGAAGAAACATCAAAGAGCCATTTTCCGCGTGTTTTCGTTTCCGGGAAAAAAATTCTACAGAATTTACACATTTATCTAAACAGAATTCTACAGATTAACAGAGTTATCGAGAAAAACGAGGATAAAATTTTCTGGAGGGAACTTGAGAGGGGGGTGTGCTTTACATTAGAGGAAATTTTCACGGAACAGATACCCGTGAAGGAAGTATATTTTATGTAGGGTTAGCCAGATTTACCTGATTATTTGGAAAACGAACAGAATTTTTTTTTTTTAACTAAAAGTAAGGAATAACATCAAAATTCGAAACAAACAGAAATTATTATGTATGTAGTTTTTTATTTTTCAATTTTTTTTATTCTTTGTAAATCTAGCAACCATTTATCTTTTAACTTCATATTTCTTCGTTCTTCATTTTCATTTATCATTGTTTCAGACATTTTTTCAATGCCCTTTGCCTTCGCTGCTCGGATTTATCTTGTCACTTTTGATGGTCTAGGTTGTTCATTTTCACCCGTACATTTAAATTTCTCAAGTCCTTTCCTTTATCTTGTCTTATTTGATGGTCCAGTTTGTTCATTTTGAGCTTACGTTTGTGTCATATTTTGTCCTTTTTATTCCTCATTTTGAGCTTACGTTAATTTTCGTTTTTGTCCCCTAGATATTATGAAACTGCTGAAAATGTCATTTGAATTTACATCACGGAATATGAATATATTAATTTACATATTTCTAGGTTTTTATTCTATAAATTCTTCTAAAATTGTTCTAAAATCTAATTTCCTTGCGTCTCCACTTTCAATCGTTATAATTGCCAAACTACATAATCTTTCCTATTCATTGTTGATATTAGATAGTCTTTTATTCGTTTTTATCTGGAAAATAGCCTCTCTCCAGAAGCAACGCTTACTGGAAAAGAATGTTTCACAATTTCAAAAAAAATTCATTTTGATGGCAGCACGGGGCCCAACCGTTCCAATCACCTTTTATCTGGCCCTAGTTACATATGATGAAATAATGATAGAATAACATTTTCGTGCTAGAGGTGGTAACTCTGCTAAGAATTTAACGGATAGTTTACAACAAATTTCGGCTAAATTAATATTTAATTTCTTATCCTTATTGGAATCAGAAATCAGGCTAAATATTTTTTTAAATATCAAGAGATATAATTATTATATATAAATTATTTTTTCGTTTTTGAAATTAAAATTTTTAATTTTACACAGATTAGAATTATTAACACTGAAACCAGAACGGTCAACATACCAAGTTCCAACACACACAAAGATGATAGCTAAGTTCACAAGTTTATTAATCCACATTAACAAACAAATAAATAAACTAAACAATACTTCAGCGCCAGAGAAAACCTATGACGGTTTGCGGTCGTACGAAAGTCCACGTAACTACTTACCTATTAATTCTACTGTTTACTTAAACCTCAATTATTTAATTAAAACTATCATAAATAAACCAAAAATAAATAAATTATAAATCATAGAAAAATATTAATAACAAATCCACTCTTCATAACTCTCCAATATTCATAAAATACTCTTCAAAATTCCAAATGAACAATTATGGTTTTCTTGATTTTAGTTATTTATTTTTAAAGCCCTTAATATTATAGCCCTTAGATCGCTCTTCTCAATTATTAAATAAAAAAACAAGTTTTTTTAGCTGCAAGTAAGGAGCGACATTAAAACTTAAAACGGACAGAAATTATTCCGTATATGAAAGGGGTTGTCCCCTCCTCAACACCTCGCTCTTTACGCTAAAGTTTGACTCTGTCACAACTCTACTTTTTTTTTAAATAAAAAACTTTAGCGTAAAGAGCGAGGCGTTGAGGAGGTGACAACCCCTTTCATATACGGAATAATTTCTGTTCGTTTTAAATTTTAATGTCGCTCCTTATTTGCAGTTCAAAAAACTTGTTTTTTTTTATTTAATTTCTGAACGTTTTTGAATTAATGCATCTTCTGATTTTGACTCACCGCACATGAATAACTAAAACAAAATTTATATATTAATTTGTTGGTTTTTTTTTTTGCTAATAGGCTTTCTCATAGTTTTGATCGGACGATTTTGATAAGAAAAGGGGTTGGGGAGAAGGTCTAGTTGCCCTCCAATTTTTTGTGCAAGTTAGGAGGCAGTATTTTAATATATGTTTGGAATCAAATCTGTTCTTTTCTCAATTTTTGTAGAGGAAATACCAATAATGGCTGTATTCAATGAAAATGCAGTAAAAAATTATTTTTAAATTTCATGTATGGCATCCTTGGCCTCCTTTCAAAGAGGATCAATGCTTAAATTATACAACTATCTCTTTGTCACCTCCTTATCTACATTTTAAAATACTCTTTTTCACTGAGGAATGCGTTATTTAAAAAAAAAATTAATAGAAACGGAACAAGATTCCCCCCGTTCAACGATATTGATAAATCCATTTTGTTGCCATTCTCTAAATTTTTGTGAATAAAATTCACACTGCATCTGCAAACTTCTTCAGAATTTACAATCATACATACTGTGTTTCATTAAATTCTACGCTGAATCTAGTTTAGCACTAATTGTTTTTCCACCACCTGGGGGTGAGCCCAATCCCCTCCCACCAGTAGGAGATGGTTGATCGATATGAGTTCAAATATGGTCTTGGTTTGACTAGCTTTTCTATTTCTACGGATTTTTCAGTGGATCTTCGGAATTTGAAGGCTGTCTATAGACAACAGAACATAGTTACACAATCTAGGGAAAAACTGGAATGCAATTAAAAATGTCGAATCCATCCCACATTACAAGAAAATTTATTTATTTATTTAAATTTATTTATTTAAATAAATAATAATAAATAAATAATAATATAATAATTATTATGATAATAATAATAATTATTATTAAATAATTATTATTAAATTTATTATTAAATTTAAATAATAATCATTAAATAATAATAATATTATTATTATAATATAATATTAATAATAATAAATAATAAATAAATAATAAATAATTTAATAAATTTATTTATTTAAATTATTTATTTAAATTTATAAAATTAAAATATATATATATATATATATTAAAAATTAAAATTTAACCCTGCCACCAGGGCAGGGTTGCCTTGAGTATCTAGTTGCAAACATTTTTTCTCAATTAACTAGGTTCTTTGCTGTGACCTAGGGTCAGAACTTTCAAGAGTCACAAGGCATTCAAGATTCAAATATTTTACCATATTGAACAACGAACTATTGACGATGGAAACAAACAACTGCGAAATTAGTCGTCTTGCTCCGCAGTACAATTAATACATTATTCCTTCCCCTTGTCTCCCAATACCCTCCATTCATAAAATACCTTTTTGGAATCTTTAATTCACACAAACCTCACCGGGAATTAAAATATCTTACAGGTTAGACTTACGTTTTAGCAATATTTGTCTGGGCAAACAATTGGTGGTACCAAACTGCTAGCAAAAAGCGACTTCTGCTAATGTTAATAGAAGCTACAATAATGCATTACGATAACAATTTTAATGTCAAAAGAATTGGGCCTTAATGATGCTTCTAAATATGTAAAATTCAATGAGTTTGAAATTACCTATGAAAAGTTGAGTAAAGTTCAACTTGTTTTAAGAAGCCTGGGGAAAAAAATTAAAAAATGGTAGTAATCTTGACAAACGTTTTATTATCAAATTCAGTATATTGGAGTCCCTTTCAGTGGAATTTTCAAGCCTCCATATGCAAAACAACGAAATTTTGCTCATTTCTTTTCGAAAGAAATGTTCACAGAGGCGTTTCGTTTTTTTCCCTCATGGGTGATTCCTATCCCATCAGTAGATCAATAATATTGGGAGAGGTTATTAATACATAAACTGAAAGTTCTAATACGCTTTACAAATTTTAAATGAGAAGGCACCACGGAAAAATAATGTTTTTCTTTTTATGGAACAAGATCAAAATTTTGATCCAAAGAATACCAAGAGGCTATCGAGCGGAGATTTTGAAAAGCTTTAGTGATATAAAACATTAAAAAGCAGTTAATTCAGCTTGTCAGTTCCAGAGACCACAATCCAAACGTAGGCACAGTTGTTCCCTGATGCTTACGTAGTTCATGCGAAAAAAACACTTAATAAAAATAATCATTTTTAACCCTCTTTTAACTGAATCAATCCATTAGAGGCATCTGAAAATTATATACATTGGAGAATATTTATACATGAACTATAAGAAACGGTGGTCAGTGATCTCTCTGTACTGCGGAGGTGCATGTATGAAGCCTCAAAAAGTGTGTTTTGATGTCCAAAATTTTATTACTCTCAACAAGCCTTCAGATAAGTATGGAAAAGGGTATGAGAGAATTTTCTTCTTCATCTTCCTTCGCTTTTGAGAATTATCTCTTGACTAAACTTGTAATATGGGTAGGGCAGGGTGGAACATCTCCCTTAATTGCAGGAAAATACGTAATACATACCTTCAGGTGCTTGCCTGTAAAGACCTACAATGACCCTGCTTACTTGTTATATCTAATCAAATTCTAATAAGAAATAATGCTGCTTAGTTGAGTGCATCTATTGTCAATTCACATTTCATGAAGGAATTATTTAGCATTTTGCAACTAAAATTGTTGAGTTTTAATTACAATGTGCTAACAATATATATACAGACGTAAGAAGGTCAGGCATCACATCGTTGCTATTCCACTTAATTTCACGTTTTCACACGTTTAAATTAGAGTTCCGGAATTTCGTCAAAATTCTGTGGGGGGGGGGGGGAGAGCGGCAAGTTGCAGCCGATTTTCCCAAGTCAGCTGAAAATGACAATAAAAAAATGAGCCATAGAGTTCTTTAAAGGCAAAAATATACTAAAGAAAACCGTATTTTTGTGGATGCTTGAATACTTTAGGCCTATATTAATTTTGATATAATTTTTAAAGAGGCTAAATTTTAGTGGGGTTTGTTACGCCCCTGGTAATGGATCAAAGTAATAATCAGCAGGAAAATGTAAATCAGGAGGACACAAGAGTTATTGAACACGTACTGCTCTGCTCATGCTCTCTCTGAATACATCTGAACAACGACTTTTTGGCATTTGTTTTACAAGGCTTTAAACTGTCAGATACGCCTTTTAGAAGCAACAGAGACGACAGACTTTGTCCAATACGCCAAGTTCAGCCCATGTGACACGGTTTGGCTACCCCGGCTCTACTGGACAAAAAATTGACATTGCCTTGATATCTATGTGTGACTACTCATATGTGGGAATTTACTTTCGCATTGTTTATTCCCTAATAAACATGAAATTCAAACAAAACAAATAAAAAACCATAGTTGGAAAAAAAATTGCCAGACATAGCTTTATTATTTCAACATGAAACAATAGTGAATCAAATACGATGTAGAACCGAGATCAATTAAAAAGCAAAAACAGTAAAAAAGGAAGTAAGACAAGACTCGCTCAACTTTAAAAGAAAATATGCGCCTAGATTTTCTATATTAGTATTTTTAATTTTCATAACTGTCTAAAATCCCCCAAAACCTGGATAAAGCCAGATTCTACAAATCTTGACTTTCTTTGACACAGAGGATAAAAAATTCTTCTTTAGTTCGATAGAATTCCCATAGTTCAAAACGCATCAAGTAGATAATGAAATGTTCAAGAGTGCAGTTTAATTATACTGGGCTGTTTGAAAAGTAGGCTACTATATCAACTTGCAGTTATAGGGATGGAAAAACATAGGCTATTAATCTAAAGCCAAAAGACGTCTATTAACAACAATCCAACAATAATAGCTTCTTTCCAAGATCCTCTTTCATAGAAGAAAAAAATCGGAAAAAACACAAACTAGTATTTTTGCGACTATAATTAGACTTAATGTCTTTTGAATTAATAATAGCTTCTTTCCAAGACCGTCTTTCATAAAAGAAACAAATCGAAAAAACACGAACTTGGATTTTCGCGCCTATAATTAGATCTAATGTCGTTTGATTAACTAGACACCAGATCTCCCCCACCCCCTCCTTCCTTCCCATATCTCCAAATTTTTACTGAGAGTATTGGTGAAGCCAGTTGTCAAGCAGGTTTGTTTTTATAGAAATGATATATATTGTGAAAACTCAATATGCTATCAAGCCGAGAGATGAAACATTCAAATGATATGATTAGTAGCACTAAACGGAAACAAAAGCAGCTGAATATTAAATAGCTTAAATGTGCTAGATGAGGTGCTGAACTTCTGTGCATATTGGTCCATGATCTGTTCTTGTCTGAAATTCTCAACTATAAAAAAGTCGTACTCGAGATGTCGTTACTAGTAGATCGTCATCAAAGAATTTGGTTTCAATAACAACATTGCCGCTGAAAAAAAGAAAAAAAGGATAAAAAACCCGCTACGTCATCTTCATCAAAGGTAAGGGATATTGAGCCATGCTTAGCTTAAAAGATGTGTCACTATAAATACAGGCTCCAGATAATGGGCCTTTTAGTGAAGCCACCTTATAACTAATGAACATAGTCAAAATAATGTTAATAAGTTAACAAACTTATTTTATATAGTTGGCAAATTTTTGTAAAACCCAGCCAATCACTAATCTGAAAACAAGCATGTGTTGTTATACAAATGGGGATTGAAACAAGTACTTCTCTAGAGTAATTTTACAATCGAAGTCAATAACTTTCAGTTGCTCACAAAAGAGTATACGTTTTTTTTTATATACTCGAAGCCTAGAGGTAACTGAGTATATCTCATTTTAGTGATTACATACAGTCAGTAGGCTTTGTGAAAAAGTGAAAAATTTTCTACATATTTTGGTAGGTATGCTCTCTATTGTCCCATGACAGATGGATCGATTCAAAATTTTCTAGGAAGTTTTTTTTGGAAGGGAGAGTACGGAGATTTAGAATTTTTTGCTAGAGGTAACAGAGGTTAATTTTTATTTCTCTGCTCCACATAAACAAGTATACGCATGTAAAACAGATTTTTGATTGGTTTTATACAATTTTCAAGTAAGGCGTGGTTGATTCGGGATGCCTCAAGTCAAAAATGAGATTTCAGGCAAGCAAATAGTAAATACCTTGCTATGTATAAGTAACCAAGGCTAACCCTAGGGATTGAACAGCATTTCCAGTTTCACTGCCGAAAAATTCCTAGATTCGAAATAATACACCGTTGATATTAAGGAACAATAATATATGCAATTAAAATTGCTTTTGGGGAGTAAGGTTTAATACTTATACTTCTCCATGATTCCAAACTTAAGACTGATTTCCTTAAATTTCGTAAAAGATCGCAAGAGTGGCTGATCGTAAAAGATCGTAAAAGAGTGGCTGATTGACATATACTGACATTGACACATTGGCAACCATTCTCCTCCTCCAGCTTACCTTATTCAAAGCTTCTAATTCGAAAAAAAGACATCAATCGCTGCAAAGAAATCAAGCTGCTATAACTACTATCACAATCCCGTCAAAACGATGAACTAGCCAAAAATGACACATCAGTCTCATGTTTTGATGGAAAATGATGATAGATGAATGACACGATGGAATGATGTTTTATATCATTCCAGCGTTCATACTATGTCATTCCTAGCCTAGTAGCAGTAGTAGTAGCATTAATGTATTATCCAAAAGAAATAACATAGACAAAATCAATCGGTAGCACACCAAAAGCGTCGCTTGCGAGGGTGAGCTACTAACAAAAAAGAACGAAAAATAGAAGAAAAAAATAGTAAAAACAAAGAACAAAAAAAAACAAGTTAATTTATAATAAGCAGAAGGGTGAAACCTCGTACTGAGAAATAAAAAACTTACATAAATAATTCATACACAATAAAACAAGATAATATCATGATCCTGAAGCAAAAAAATAATAATAAACAATTATTGCCAGTATTAATTCCATCAATCTCAGTCTGTTTCAAAGGTATACCTACCAAGCAACCCCACACGCAGCTCGGTTTTAAGTTGATTAATGGACAATTCTTTGGTACTTGGTACAACCTTATTCCACAACTTAGCCCCTCTATAAATAACTGAAAAAGCAGCCCTACTTGAAACTAGGCGAGGAACCTCAGTATCTCCACTTGTTTGAGTTCTGTGACCCTGAACATTAGATCTTTCCAGAAATATTCCTCTAAAGCATTATGGAACACGCCGATAATAATACTTGTACATAAAAGTTTTATACCAGTGTATAAAAATCACGCAATCCATCTGCAGGCATTGCATTAATTATACTGTACATTGACCTGACCGAATCCCGGTTCCCTATTCCACAAAATGATCTATTGGCATTACTCTGCAGTACGCGGATTGGGCGAAGTATTGAGGGGAAAGTCCCAATACATACAGAAGAATAATACAAAATATACGGATATATCAGAGAAAAATATAATAACCATAAAACATTTAAAGGAAAAAAAGTGTTTTAATTTACGGATAATCCCTAAATTCCGCGATAGTATTCTACTTATAGCTTTTATATGGTACTTGAATGATAAATTTTCATCAATAATAATCCCAAGGTACTTAACGGAACTTGACCGCTCAACAATTTCAGGTCTCCAGCATTTTTTTTTGTGGATGACACGCCCAAGCCAGCTATTCCGCTCTTTCATGACCCATGTACGCTTTGTTCACACAGAGTCGTGTTTGGAACCTCAAGGACAAGTTTTATTTTGAAAAGGTGAAACGTATCTTCCTCTTCTTTCTTTAGTACGCAAGCTCCAGTGCCGTCTTTAGCTCATCACTATTAACTCAATTCGTCGCTGTGTATCACAAGAAAATTCATAGTTACTGCCATTACTAATAGCTCTTTGCAACACCAAACAGCCTCAGGTAGCCTATGCTACGAAATAGCAGTGGTACATCTGTTACAGGAGATCAAGCAAATGTACCTGAGTAATTATTTTGTCGATAAATTAAATTCCAAATAAATATTATATATTTAAATCCAAAATAACGACTAGATCCGTCCCATAATATTTTCTCAATCTCCTCCACAGCTAATATTGTTTCAGACTAAAACAAGATCTAAGAGCTCATATGGCACTTGTGACGAGGCAAGAAGAGCTAAGAGCCAAGAGCTCATATGGTATGAGCTCTAACAAAATTCTAGGAATCAATAGATTGATTTAAAAGGAAAATCAGAGGCTTAATGCAGGTCAGGATTTAAAATAAGAGCTCGGAGTCACGATGTCCTTCTAAATATCAAAATTCATTAAGATCCGATCACATACTCGTAAGTTATAAATACCTCATTTTTTCTAATTTTTCTTCTTCCTTTAGCCCCCCAGATGGTCGACTTTCGAAAAACGACTTTATTAAGTCAATTTGTGCAGCTCCCTGACATGCCTACCAGTTTTCATCGTCCTTAAACGCCCAGAAGCACCAAACTCGCCAAATCACAGAACTCCTCCCCCCAACTCCCCCAAAGAGAGCGAATCCAGTACGGTTACGTCAATCACGTATCAAGGACATTTGCTTATTCTATCCACCAAGCTTCATCCCGATTCCTCCACTCCAAGCGTTTTCCAAGATTTCCTCTCCAACTCCCCCCAATGTCAAGAGATCTGGTCGGGATTTGAAATAGGAGCTCTGAGACATGAATTCCTTCTAAATATCAAATTTCATTAAGATCTGATCACCCGTTCTTAATTTAAAAATACCTCAATTTTTCTAATTTTTCCAAATTAACACCCCCCAGCTCCTCCAAAGAGAACAGATCCGTTCCATTTATGTCAATCACGTATCTAGAACTTGTGCTTATTCTTCCCATCAAGTTTCATCCCGATCTCTCCACTCTCAGCGTTTTCCAAGATTTCTGTTTCCCTCCTCCAACCCCCTATGTCCCCGGATCCAATTCGAGTCGAAAATGGAGCATCTGAGACATAAGATCCTTCTATATATATCAAGTTTCATTAAGATCCGATCACCTATTCGCAAGATAAAAATATTCAAATTTTCACGTTTTCCAAGAATTCCGGTTTCCCCCTCCAGCTCCCCCTAATGTCACAGGATCTAGTCAGAATTTAAAATTAGAGCTTTAAAGCACAAGATCCTTCTAAATATCAAATTTCATTAAGATTTGGTCACCCTTTGGTAAGTTGCAAACACCTCATTTTTCCGAATTATCCCCCCCCCCCCTCCCCAACTCTACCAAAGAGAGCAGGTCCGGTCATTTCAGTCACGTATTTTAGACAAGTTTTTATTCTTCCCATTCATTTTCATCCTGATCTCTCAGCTTTAAGTATTTTCTAAGATTTCCGGTCCACCCCGCAACTGCCCCCCCCCCAATGACGCTGGATCCGGTTGAGATTTAAAATAAGAGATCTGAGTTACGAGGTCCTTCCAAATATGAAGTTTCATGAAGATCCGATCACTCCTTCGTAAGTTAAAAATATGTCATTTTTTCTAATTTTCAGAATTAACCCCCCCACCCCCAATAGAGCGGATCCGTTCCAATTAGGTCAATCACGTATCTAAGACTTCTGCTTATTTTTCCCACCAAGTTTCATCCCGATCCCTCCAATCTAAGCGTTTTCCATGATTTTAGGTTTTCCCCCACCCCAAACTCCCCCCAATGTCACCAGATCCGGTCGGAATTTAAAATAAGAGCTTTGAGACACGATATCCTTCCAAATGTCAAATTTCATTGAGATCTGATCACCCATCGTAAGTTAAAAATACCTCATTTTTTCTATTTTTTCAGAATTAACCCCCCCCTCCAACTACCCCAAAGAGAACAGATCCATTCCAGTTATATCAATCATGTATCTAGGACTTGTGCTTATTTTTCCCACCAAGTTTCATCCCGATCCCTCCGCTCTAAGTGTTTTCCAAGATTTTAGGTTTCCCACTCCCAACTCCCCCCCCCATGTCACCAGGTCCATTCAGGATTTAAAACAACAGCTTTGAGACACGATATCCTTCCAAACATCAAATTTCTTTAAGATCTGATCTACCGCTCGTAAGTTAAAATTATTTCATTTTTTTCTATTTTTCCGAATTAACCGCCCCCCCCCCCCCACTCCCCCCCCCCAGATGGTCAAATCAGGAAAACGACTATTTCTAATTGAATTTGGTACAGTCACTGATAAGCCTGCCGAATTTCATCGTCCTAGCTTACCTGGAAGTGCCTAAAGCAGCAAAAACGGGACCGACAGACAGACAGACCGACAGAATTTGCGATTGCTATATGTCACTTGATTAATACCAAGTGCCATAAAAAAGTAACATAAAGTAATAAAAGTGACCTGCTCAAGATGGTGACAGAAAGGGCAAGTGAATCATAACTATAAAAAAGAGGAAAAAGCAAATAAGCGAAAAAAAAAAAAAAAACAAGAGCTCAGTGGCGTTGGCACACACGACGGATAACAGGCAATTTTAATTCATGAAATTTTAATTCATGAAAAGGCAGGAAATGATGAGGTTAGTAAACACAAGAGAAAAAATGCACTTGAAGCAGTGTCACGACATACAACTTTCATATAGTGTCTAGGACCATATCCAGGGGGGGTTAAGGGGTTTGAATCGACCTCGAAATGTGTTTCATAAAAACATAAAAAAATGAATATAAACAAACTTTTTATGCGTTTCTTAGAGTTGTTTTTTAAAGCACCCTCCCCCCCAATCCTTTTGTAACCACTGCCCCCCCCACGAAAAAAAATCCTGGATATGACCCTGATGATTTCACATTAATTCCGCTGATAGGTCAGCTATATCCTCCCTGAACAGGCTTTTCTGCTAAAAAGAAAAGACAAACCTAAGCGAAGTGACAATGTTAGTAACCAAGAACAGAAAAAATGCAATTGTGACATTTTCTCAACATTCTCATCTTATATGATTTAACAATAGCCCTATAGAGATTACAAAGTTCCTGATCAGGGTCTTCTGATACCCTCCCCCCTCACAAAAAAAAGTTTGCGAAATGAAAATGCTAGTAACCATCGACAGAAAAATGCAGCTACTCTATTGTCACGAAATTCACCTTTCATACGATTTCACACCAGTCCTACAGAGATGTTAATTTAAAAATTCCTGTTGAATAAATATGGACAATCTCAGAAGATGTTGGCAGCCTTGGCATACACTGTTTTTTCTACTTAACAAATTTCTATCTATTAAAGAAGATAGTAAAGCTTGGCTCTCATAAACAAGGTTTGCAGAGCTGCAATTCCACATAAAAATGGCTGCTATGGCATAACGACTTTCTTGACAACAAGATAACCGACAAAAAATCGCAACGGTAAAAAAATTGCCAATTCATTTTCCCATTAAAAAAAACTTTTTTAAATAAAAAAAAATTAAAAAACATTAAAAATTTGTTTACATTCATGTCTGTTACATTTTTACGAGTCGGATAAACATTGGGGGGGGGGCGTTTTCAAACCCTTTGTTGTTGCTGCGTTAGCTATACTTCAAGAGTCTCACGCAAAAAGTAAAGCAGCTGGGTGAGCTCCGGGATATAGCGAAAATATTACGTGATCAAACAACAATCTCTACGTCAAGCAAGAAAAAGAAAATCAAAACGGCGTAAACAAATTTACAAGTTGATAAGGGTCCTAAAATATGCCAATATCCCATAAGAAACATAGGTTTCAAAGATCGAACTCAGAGTCATTGTAAGGATGTCCATTCAGTATGATTTAAGGGCCCCATGTGATACCCTGGGGCCAACATGATTCGACCCTATGCTCTTAACTGTTTATCCTTCTGTCCTTTAAAGAAGAGAAGGACATTTTTCGAACAAAAAGCTTTTTTTCACGCTCTTCATCGAAATTGGTAAACAACAAAACAAAAACAACAAGAAAACCTGTAATTGTTAACGGTTCGCTCGGTAGGCTTGAATTCGACATAATCAATTGATAGAAATAGCTACTTACTTGAGTACTTTAGCAGGCATCATCTGTGATTCGGGTGCAGCATCAATTATTGATTGCCACGTGTTTGTCGAGTTTGGGATAACAAATCCAAATTCGAAATTCCATTCTTCTAACAATCGATTCTAAAGGAAAACCGAAACTATAGGTTAATTTATTTGTGAATATTTATATACACTGTTATGAACTATATGAAACTATAGGTCTATAGATTTGTGAATAACAAATCTATACACTAAAGGGTATATAGTTAAAATTATTAACTAATAATTTATATAGTTAATATTTACATAATATATAGTATTTATTTATATAGTATTTATATAGTATAATTATATAAAATATTTATATATTTTATATAGTTAAAATTATTAACTATATAGTTATTATAGTTAATAATAATTATATACACTAAAGGGGACTGCCACAATAGAGCCAGTGGGCTACAAGTGCCAACTGACCACTTACAACGTGATTAGGAAAAATATAACAACAAATTTAGAATGTTATCATCATCTTTTAACCACAATTTTATGAAGAAAATATGCAAACAATTGGATCAAATTATTCACTATAGAGACTTTAGAATGTAAGGTAAAGATAAAGAATATTACAATCCCTACCGGCGGTGCTGCTTTCCGTTTTATTGTCCTTCATCAAGGAAGTTCAATGGGGGGGACCCATCCTCTGCTTTCGCAAACCCCTTTCTGTTTACCTTCCCTAGATTCCTCTAAGTACCCCAAGCCTCATGCTCTTACACATTTTGAGAATGACTCAACTCCTTTTTTTTCACTGCTTATGTCAAAGGTCATTGCTAAACACCCTTTCAGTCTTTTCAAGGATGGAAAAAATGATCAGGCAAATCATCTTCGCACATTTCTCCTGTCATAGCCAACGCAAAAGCGTAGATTAGCGATGTCTCCCATATTTTCCTTTGTTTTAATAATCGGCTTTAAGTCAGATTTGGCCTGTATCGCCGATTAAAAAAAAAGTTTCAGCTAGGAAACGTCAGCCAAACGACTTAGTCAGATTTCAAACAAGCTGTGTAAGAAGCAAAAAAAAAACAATCTTGCTACTCAAGTTGCTCAACATATCACCGACAGAAAATAATTTTGGCATGCCAATATTTAATCAGATTCTAAATAATAATATCGGGTTATAATAATATTGGGATAACAATAATTAGTCTGGGAATAAATTACCTTAATAAAGAAACAAACCTTAATTCCCCCCATCCCTCTCTCTTTAGAAAAAAAAAGAAAAAACAGAATAACTTTTCAACTCAAGTTACTCACCAGGCCAGCAACAGAAAACATAATTTTGATACCAACAGTTAGTAAACAAACTAGGGTCAAGTTACCTCCAAAACACAAAATCGCCCCCCCCCCCCCCCCAAAAAAAGAAACAAAATGTTCTTGTTACTCAAGCTACATACTAGGTGAGTGACAGAAAACAGAATTGAGATTTTAGGAACTAGTAAATAAGTGGGGTAAATTTCCCTAAAATCAAAACAATGCTCGATTAAAAACAGAAAAATTAAATAAATAAAGCTTGATACAACAATTAGCCGCCAGGTGACGGACAGAAGATCAAAATCATTAACATTAAAAAACTCGGAATAAATTACCTTAAAAAGGACACGCTGATTGATTCGAAATTTTTCCATTGGTTCAACTGACGAGAAATTTACTTCTCTTGCGACAGCTCTACACGTTAATATGCTTTGGGGTACTATAGCGCTGTGCTCCTCGTCGGGCGACGATCTAAATAAACGAAAACAGTTAGCAAACTATTGCTTACCAATAAAACACCAATATAAGCAGAGTATTAATATTTTACACAAATATTATAAGCACTTTGAACCTTTTGAATTTTTTTAGGGAGTGTGTGGCAGGCCAACACAAAAATAAAACAGCCCTTTAACTCTAGGACTGACAATTTTATTTATATTTTGGCACTCAACTTTAGCATTTACGTTTACATTACGAATTACATTTAGCATTTCTTGGCAACTTGGCAATTTCCTTTTTCAGAAACTGAGATCAGACACTTGTTACTACACTAGTTTTGCCAATTACACCAACTATGCTAATTTCACTTTAATTTTTGACATTAGCAATGTATTCTGGCAGTTAGAGAAAGATTATAAGAATATCTAATTTCATTTGATAGTAACAGGGAAAAAAATCCTTTAGGTTTTGTTATGATTTCTGTTTTCTCCTTTAACAAGAATGCAGTCAGCTTAAATTGCACAGTTGACAGACACAGTCAGTTTCATATAACTGTAAAAACACTTACATATCCTTGCTTTCTTCCCAAAGAACATTTCCTGAGTCTACATCGACTAAGCGAAGCCAATTTCTGAAAGAAAACAAAAAAAAATAAGGAGTAACCGAATGAACAGATTTTCCAAAAGACGCAAACAGAAAACACTAATGCATGCATATATATCCCAACAGGCACTTACTCGGGATTTTATTCAGGGCGGGAGGGGGGTGGATATAAACACAAAAAAAGATAAAATCGACCGTATTTTATGATAAAAATTAGAAACCATTGATATATCTTAATTTTTTTTCACCTCCTGCTTAGCAGCTTGGGGCAATATTTTATTTTCAACTTGAAAATTCTTCTATACATCCTATAGATTTTTTTAGTAATAGACTATAAAAACCTTTAAAGTTTCCTTAACAACTTTATGGGATATCTTAAATAAATTTCTAATTGAAAATAGCGACAAAATCCTATGTGTGTTTGAACTTAGTATCATTTTTTGTCCTTGTTGTTTTTTGTTATATCTGTATAGCCTACAGCAATGCCCAAGGTTCCAAATTACTTTTAAAAAGTTCCTATTTCTAGCTTAAATAGCTTAGTTGTCTATTCAAGAAACAGAACCATAGAAAAAAATTACAATATTTAAAAACAAGCAAAAAGAGTCATATTTCGTCAAGCACAAATCTGTCATTTCCCTGCGTACGGCAGCTGAGGCCTAAATCCGTTTTCGCTGTTTTCAAAGTACCTACTGCTTCTAACAACTCATCACAGTGCCAAGCAATCTCTGGATTACACAGCAGCACATTCTTCTTTTCGTCTCACTTTGTTCATATATTCACTATTTCCTCTCTACAATGAAGTTTCAACCTCCTACAAATACTTCTTTGTGACTTCTCTCAATTCCTTCTGAAGATGTCCTGCTTTGGATTAGCCCCAGCTGGATCGTGAAAATTATGGTTTATAAGTAAGAAAAAATAAAGAAAAAGTAAGACCCGACAATCTTAACCTTTCTGCCAACGTGACCCTTTACAGTGATATCATACAGCATATCATGGTTGCAGCAATACCTGAAATTTTATAACCAAAAATTTCAAAGAATATTTAAAAAAAAAAACTATCTACAGAGAAAAAATTGTCATTTGCAGCTGACTGATCAATGGTGAGTATTATTTCAATAGTGAGTATCCCAATAGTAAAAATTATAAAGTTAGATTGAAACGAAAATTACACATTGGAATAACCATTGACGAAAACCCTATACGGGAAAAGAACAACCCCCACCATGAACAACAAGGAAAGTCACTTTTATTTACATGGGTAGCACTTTATGTACCTTGTGTTCTCTTTGTTGCTAGTGGGGCACTGGAACATCATATGAGAGCTGCTTAAAGGCTCATTTGAAAGAAAATTGCTACATCTAGTGCATTTTGTAAGTTGTAAGACAACCACTCAATTTTTAGATAATTTGGTTTCTAATTCATTCAATATGATATTTAATTATCACATCGTCTAGTTATAACATGAACATCCTCAGCAGTTTCATCCAGAGCCTACACTTCGTATCTCTTGTTAATGCTCAAATAATTTCACTACTTTACAATTGTCCTTGTAAGGGATATCAGTCCCAAGATTGATAGATCTTAGACCCCCACTCCAGAAACCTTTTATTCAAAATCCTTCTCTCTTTGACCAAACTTTAGTTTTTTTCGGAATTCCTTACTGCAGTCTTAGGATATTTCTAGGTATTCATTTGATTAACCGTATACTAAAGCTGTACAGGAAACGTGGTTCGATATTATTTTTTATGGTTATAATAAAAGAAAGGTGAAAGCCTAATACCTAGCTGAATTCAATTTCCACTGATCTTCAGAAAACATTTGACCTAATTAACCACAATATTTTAGTTGAAAAACTTGTCACCAAGTTCAACATTGATCCCTTACTGGTGAAAATGGTTGCATCCTTCCTAAAAAATAGATCGCAGGTTGTCAAATAGATCGCAGATTTGAATCATTATTCAAATCGTCTCCCTGTCCACAATGGCATACCCAAAGGTATGCCATTGTCCCCTCCTTTTTTTTAGTTATGTAGGTCAAGGAGGGGACTCCTAGGTCTCCTCCTTTTTTCAGTCAAGATTAGTAGCCTCACGAAGGAATTTCCTGACCAATGGAAATGTTGATGACCTAACGGTTGTTGAAACTTGCATCAGAAATTTAATGAGAAATCCTATGAGTATCCTCAATAAAATTAGAGATGCGGCCTTGGATTTCGACATGACAGTAAAACCCCTCTAAGTCCATGATAATGCCAATCTGTTTTCTCGAATCCTCGTCCTGTTTTCTTAATCCTATCCCTCCCAAAATTTCTGACCTCATTTAAATTACTCGGTATCAAAATTTCTTTAAACTTAAAGTGGGATATCTACGTCAAAGACATAATCCGCAGAGCAAATGTGTCTATCACCCTCCTTAAGCTCCTAAAAAAGAAATTAGCGTCCCCCTTCCCATTCCTTAAAGATTTACACGTCTTTTGTCTGCCTCCATCTCGAATATGCTTGTCCAGTTTGGTAACCTGGTATCTCTCACAAAGGATCGGTAAAAACTAATACAATCCAAAAAAGAGCCTTGCGAATAATTTTCAATGAAGGCAAGGTGAAATACTCTCTGCTACTAAAAAAAGATAGTTTGGAAACATTTAAGCGAAGGAGGGTTTCGTTGGTCCTTCATTTTGCAAAATATGCAACAACAAACCCTCGGACGGCAAGTGTTTTCTCCAAACGTCGCTCCCCACCCAGAATACAGCCGCCTCGAGCTGTTTCTGAGCCCATTCCTGTTTTGTCCCCTTATTCGCTGCGTTACTTCCAGATATGAAAAAAAAATTTGCCCCCTAAATTGAATAGAATATCCCACTAGTTTCTTCTTTTTTTATTGGTTGATGGTGCTACCCAGGTTCTTGAACTTATTTGTTTGCTTTACCCCCTTCCCCTACTCGTTTTTTAGTGTCCCTTTTAATTTGTATATATTTTATATTTCGTTCTCTTTTTTTGCGTTTATTCACTTATTTTGTCCCCTCCCCCTTTTTTGACCAGTTTTTATCTTCTCAACTCTTTTATTGACTTTATGCAGTTACAAGTTTGTAACTTTATGCAGTTACAACTATTTACAAGTTTTTAGTGTCCCTTTTAGTTTATACATATATATATTTATATCTCGTTCTCTTTTGTATTTATTCACTTATTTTGCCCCCCCCCCACTTTTTTTCTGTCCCTTTCAAAAAAAATCTAACTTGTATTTGTTTAAGTTCAGTTTGACCTGTTTTTACCTTTTTAGCTTTTTGACTTTTTACAGTTCAATTATTGACTTATATTCATTATGATTTTTTTTCGTTGCTATTTTTGCATTTTTGCCAGTTTTCACGTAACCATATGATTTGTCGACTCCGAAGTCCAAATTCAGCTCTTTGTGGGTTTGAAATAGCAATTTAAAAAAATAAATATCTTATCTAACTGTGCTTTGGAGATAAAGAATTACAAAGTATTGTGCATTTTCGTCATCTATTTTCGGCAAAGAGGGGCAAGCACCCCAGGCGGGGGGCGGCAAAAAAGCTAAAATTATAATATTTATGGGCAAGAATTAAAATATTTGAAGTACTGTTGGCGAAGCAGGAAGTGACAGTCTACATTTGCCCCCCCCCCTGAGAAAAAACCTGTTTCTGGCTCTCCCATCTGGGGCTAAATGAACAGCAGATCATCCCAAAAGGGGAAGGAAGAGGTCATAAAAAAGGATTTAAAGGAAATTGAAGCTTTATGGGAGGCAATAAAGAGTTCGGCTTTGAATAGGATGAGGGGGAGCACGCAGAGCTGTATGAGCCAAAGGTGGCTTGGTGCTACAGTGAGTTGTTGCTAGTAAGTTAGTATTAAAAAATTTCTCTCCAAAGCTTTTTTCAGCTACTTCAAACCTATTTTTTTTATCAATCAATCTGCCTACAAATTTATACATTCCGAGCCTTCCCATCTCATCTCCGACTATTCCTGGGACATTTCTCTCCTGATGTCTATCAGCGTCAAAAGTAGCTGATAAGCACTTACCCTTCTTAAGCTTCCCCTTTAATTTAACTGCAGATATTGCCAGAGGGTACCTTTCGTAGTGCTATATACCCTAGTGTCTTGTACAGATCCTGTACTGATCCAACCCGGTCCTATATTGGTTTATTGTTTTTCCAAAATGATATCATATTCCTCATAGCAAATTGGTAATTGGATGGCTTATAGTTTAAATTTTTGACCAAGCGCTAACAATTCAAGTCAAATCGCTTGATTTTAAAGACCATACCTGAAAAGTTATTTTCTGGACTTATAAAGCCTTAAAATAAAGATTATCTTTAACTATATAAGAAATGAAAGCTCTCTCTTTTTATATATAAGATCAAATTGGCAGCTTAAAATGAGCAACATGCAATAAAATGAAGACAAAAGACTTTTTTAGGGGGGAGGGGATTTATATTTCTTATATAATATCTTATATAATCATATTTTTTGTATAAGGTTAGAACTGAAGAAACCCAGTAAAAATAAACTAAAAGAATGCGTTCTGTATGAAACAGTAAAGAATTTGTAAAAATATTTTCAAGTGTTTAATTTGCTGTTAAATTTAAGAACACTGGAAAACTGAAAAGCTTTCGTTTAAGCCAAAAATGAAAGAAGAAAATCATCCAAAAAAGACCTTCTGAGAAGAGAAAAAAGAAAACTGAAGAATACCAAAAACGGTTTCTAGGAAATTTTTAGTATTAGACTTTAACAATCCTCAGTAAAAAAAAGAAAAAGATTATTGTAAATGATTTTTATACTACTGTCTATATTGGTTCAACTTAAGATTAAGTAAAAAAAAAAAAAACATGTTCTATTTTACTGAAAGTAATGAGCAAAATTAAAACTTAAATCGAAAACAAAATAATTACGTATATGAGGGGGGTTGATCCCTCCTAAATTCCTTGCTCTTCACGATAAAGTTTTTAGTACTTTTAAAAAAGCTTCTTATTGTTCTAATAAGTTCTAAAACATGTTATTTTTACTGAAAGTAAGGAGCAACATTAAAACGTAAATCGAAGACAAAATATTACGTATATGAGGGCGGTTGATCCCTCCTAAATTCCTTGCTCTTCACGATAAAGTTTTTAGTACTTTTAAAAAAGCTTCTTATTGCTCTAATAAACCAAACCTTATGTTTCAGGAGTCACTGTTGAAGAATTGGGACAAAAAGTCAAACTTCAACATAAAGAACAAGATATTGAAAAGGGGGCAACTCTTCTCATACACTTAATAATTTCTGTTTGTTTTAAGCTTCAATGTTACTCATTACTCTCAGTTGAAAAAGCTTGCTTTTTTAAATTTAATTACTGACTGTTTTTTAAATAATGCTAAGAAATCCAGCTCTCCTTCCATGGAAAGATCATCTAGACAATCCAATCCTGGTAAAAATTTATCCAACCCAATTACCACTAACATCTCCTCATGTAAAATTGAGTTGGCAAAGATAAATTAAGACAAATAATAGGAGTTGCTTAAAGAAATGCTGGCAAATTCTCTCCCATATAAAATTTCCCCTGAAAAGTTCACCCCTCAGAGCAAAACGGCTATTTCAATTTTGATTCAACAACTTTGCCGAAAAAAGAGGCGTGCGAGGGGGACTTGAAGCCCTCCAATCTTTTTGGTAGGATTCTAGAGTACGCTGAATCTGAGGAAGTGAGTTCCATTAAGATTCCTTGACTTTTAGGGGGTATTTCTCCCTTTTTTGAAAAATCAGGCAAGTTTAGTATTACCTTCGATGGATAAAATTACACTTAGTTAACGTTGTATATTTAGATCAGCATAATAAGCCGATTCTTTTCATATATCTATTGACATCAAATTCTGATTTTTATGATAATATATGTTAAAGATATATTGGAGGGGGTGGAAGACGTAAAGCTTAAAAAGTGCATTTTTAAGGCCAAAACAATCATGGTGTAAGTTCCTCATTACATAAAAGAAAAACATTGAAAACTAGTAATAAAGATAATAAACAGGTTCAAACCAAAACATAGATAGAATAATGGTAAAAAAAATAGAGAAGAGAAGTAATTGAGAACTTTCTGATTGGAGGGAGGGGTCTGAAATAATAAAGTGTCTATTCTTCAATTTTTCTAGAAGATACAGGATCCTTAGAGCCAATTTTAGCGGACTTGCTTCGCCCCTCTCTTTACACAAGCATGTATTTGTGAATTTAGGTTGTAAACATGCACTTGAATAGAGCACAAGGAAAACTATTTTTTAGTATTTAATTTTTTACTTCATCATAAAAAGCTGCATTAGGAATACAGTGAAACTTTGAAACACAATCAACTAAATAAAATTCTAAGCAGCTATACTTGATGACAAAACAAATTGTACAGCTCTTTACACCAAATGAAATAAAATATGGTAGCTAGGAGACTAATTGGAGGTGATTGTTACAAAATATATGTGACACACCAAAGTATGATGAGTTATTTTTACCAATCATTTTGATTCCCACTAAAAATATTGCTGATTATTAAAATAATATGATCAGCTTAAAAATCCACATATACAACAAGTAATTATTAGGAAGAAACTTATCCAATTGTTACATGATCTCATAAATGGATCTAGGTGTTTTCTTAGCAGGGTGGTGTGGAGGGGGTCGAATAAATATTTCCCTGTCCCCTAATACACAGTCAATACTGTAAATATTACAATCTTTGTTCAACTGCATAAAAAGTGGCATTTTACCATGAAAAGGTCAAATCAGAACAATTTTTATGGACTTTCCAAAGAATGTTTCAATGAGCATTTCGCAGAAATGGGATGGTATGTCACAAATACAGCTCTTATTTGAACTTTTCATGGTAAAATCCTATCTTCTTTTACAACAACATTGTAGAAAATACAAAAAAAAACCATAAACTTAAACAATTTTTTTTAATTTTATTCTTCAGTTTGTCCTACCACCTCTCCTCTAGTGTGCCCCCCAGGGTACTTGCCTTCTTCAGGCCTCTCCCCTAGATACAGCTCTGTATGACACATAGCCTTGCCCAATTTGCATTTCAAGGAAAAAATTCAGGGAAATTACTTAACAACAAAAGATTCCATCCAGCAACAAATGAAAAATAAACTAGAAAATAAAGCAACATACATCCTGAAACCACTTAAAATACTCTCAGCCTTTGACAATACAGCATCAGAGCTTCCAAATTGTTGTGCAATTTCAGATACGCTTTCAGCTTCAGTTTTATTCATTATTCTATTACTTCTTCTCCTAACCCTTTTACTTCTTTGCAAGAAACAATCATACAATTAACAATCTCTGGTACCTGAAAGTAAAAAAGATTTTACAATTTGTCAGTAGCACATATACCTGATAAACCATTGCAGTAGCCTATATATATAGACCTTTTTATGGAGAGAACTAAAATTGGTTTCAGAATACAGCGTTGTCAGAATACAGAGGTTGGGAGCTTACAGTTAAAAAAAATTCCCAAACAACTTTTGAATTTCAGATACTATGTGAAGCAAAAAAACCTGGTCCTGCTGCAAGAACAAGAAGATAATAGTTTAATAGTGAGAAATAAAGTACAACAATAACAATAAAAAAACATAAGTGTAATTGATGGGAAATAAAGTTTGTCCCCAGCCAAAGCTTGTTTTATTATTATGTAATGTTAAATCCAAATAGTTTAACATCAATTGCACATTCACAGCTTAAATAGAAATCAATTTTGAATGCCCATTGATTTTACTTGCCAAAATTGACATGCGTGTTCTGGAACTAACAATCATAAGTATTACAGATTAGGATAATTTGGTACATGATCAATAATTATTGCTTTATTTCTAAATGTAGAAACAAATCTAGAAAATATACAAAGATCTGATTTCCTGTTGTTTGTATGATAGTTCCATTCAAATATTTGTAATTTCATACAGGAAAAAACAAAAATATCATAGTTTCTAAGGTTCTTTTCTTCCTTTTATTCTCATGGAAAACACTAATGTCCCAGAAAAGTTGAGACTGAGACTGCATGTAGGTGCACACACAGGGTTTCACCCAATAATTTTTATTGAATTGTCCAATAAATCCTTATAACATGTCCAATCTGGTGAAGCCTCCCATACAAAATGCATCCTCTCCTAAGACCAAATTAGCCATACAAAATGATTGCATGATTTAAAACTGAAAAGAGATTTTTATTTTCCATAAAAAGTAAATTTGTCCTTATTTTTGTAAGTGCTTATTTTTATTACTGTCTTTCCTAAAATAAACATCCTATTTAATATGACTTAATATAAAAACACCTTAGATTTGATAAGACTAAAAATTTGGACTAAAATTGTTGTTAATTTGCCCCACTTTTTCTAACCTTTATATAATAAAAGTGGGCCAGAGAGTAATAAGGACAAGGTTTATGGATCTATGGGTTGATATTGAGTTATACACATGATATATTTAACTTAAATTCGTGTTTTAATGCAATGGAAGAGAATTTCACAGCCCTTAGGAAAACATATATGGATATACTAGTGTTTAATGAAAACACTGGAGGTTATTTTTTTTCACCATGAGAGCAATACCCAATTCCCAATATGAAATTTGGTAATCCTACAGTTAAAATAGCTTCAAGTTTAGTGTGCCTTAGTCTGCCTATTGTTTGTGATGTAAAATCAACATTTGTTTGTTTTTTTATGATTTTTCTAGTAAATTTCATAAGGCAGATGGGATGCTTATATCTTCTAAGATTTCTTGGAATTGTCAAATTTGCACACAAATGTATTATTCCATTGTTATGCCTCATACTCATGTTCTTACTCTTTCTCCTTTTTGGTCTCAGCTATTTGATAAAAAAAATACACTCCACTCTTGTTTTTATTATTTTTTAAAGCTTGAGTTATACTTGAACTCCTTGGAAAGGTAATTCCATGATAAGGATAAAGTACCATATTTTTGTGATATTTTTCTTTATTAGTGTTCACCTGAAGTATTTTTCTTGTACTTTTATTCTGTTTTTATATTACTCCACTTGGGATTTCTATCTTTAAAGTGGGCAGTAAAAAACATACATCTCCTGCAAAATAAATTCCTGTGAATATATCTGGTAAAGCATACCCTAATGTTAAGTTGGCTTGTCTAGTGGCTATCTGAGCAGTCTTTTCTTGGGAAAACAGCAAATGACTTTGGGTAAGAAGATTGATCCCTAAACACTCCCCCCTTCCCCCTGCACACACACACCAGCTCATAATTTGTGTGATTACTCCTTTCTTTGCTTTGTCATATGACAATTGTTTATCTTGATTTTCCTTGTTTAATACTTTAATGATCTTCATTGTGGATCCTAAAAGCTCAATTCTTCTGAAGAACAGCTGCTTTGTTCAAGATCTCCAAAAAATCCATTAAAAATGGCTTAAGGGATGACATGGTGGAAAAAATGTTCTTTTCAAATATTGGTATCTGAGCATCTTGCTTAAATTGGATATTTCTGGACTAATTAAAGTAATAAGCTTCTTGACCAACCATTTTGTGTACTTGGCTATAAGCAATATTTGGTAACCTAGACTTACTTATAATTCAATTTGTTTTGGACTCTGACCTCAGATATTTTGTAAGTACATCCCTATGTGATAATTTATCAGTGAAATGAATAATGTTAGAATGAATAATTTCTGGATATACAATCATGATTTAATGATTATAGAAGATACACACTAAACACTATTTGAAACACTATTACTAAACACTATTTGAAGAAACACTATTTGAACTGCAGTGTTGAATTGAATTTTGAGAGCCATGTTAGCCATATTTGAGAGCCATGTTAGCCATAGTTAAGCATCAGTTGATTATTAATTGTACTTTAGTTTTTCTCTGGAAACAGCATAATGAATGCAATAAAAAACTAGTACTAATGAGATTTGGCCAACCAGATTGTCTCTGTGAACTAGTCAAGGATGAAAAAAAAGTTGAACAAAGTGGAATTCTTTGCCATATCAGCTAAAGAAAACCATAAATTACTGACAATTGTCTTTTTTGAGCCTAAGTCCTAGTACATAGGGAAGAGATGGGTGCCTGCACAACAACCAAAGTAAATGAAATATTTGGTCATTTAGAATGCTACACTGAAGGTGTAAATAAAGGTGTTTCAGAAATGATAAATATCTTAGAATTTTTAAAGTTGTTTTCAGAATTTTTAAGCGTAAACTGGGAGAAAAGAATATTGGTAGAATGCTAGTTTAGCTACTTTTTCCAATCTTGGGAAAGGGTTAAGTTAGGTAAAGGAAACTTTCAGGGATATGTTTACAGACTAAATTATGTCCTGGGAAGGTATTTTGAAGTACCTATCTCTACTTTTTCTCTCTCTAAAGGGTAGTAACCTTTGATGACCTTTAAAAATATTTTTTTATGAATGTGAATCCTTGCAAAACAGATTTTCTGCTTTACCTTTATTTGTACTTCAGAACAAATTAAGATCCATCTTGATCTGTTAATTGCCCCATACTTGATTATGTAAATGATTGAACATCAAATGCATCCCACTGTGGGATGGATTTGAAATGGTTGGGTTCTGGAAGATTCTGTATCTTGTTGGTTTATCAACAGCTTGACATAGGGGGAGGTCATGTATACAATCAAGAAATGGTTGTTGTGTAGCATCATCTTCATGATAACCAATCCATCTTTCCATGATATTTGTAGGAAATTAGAGTCCATAGCTATTACCAAATTACCTTTATTATACTCAGTAATTGTTCAAAAATAATCTACTATGGGTTGTTTTGCAACAATTTTTCGATGGAGCTGAAGGGCTTCTACAGATACAAGCAATTCTTGTAATATCAGGTCAAGTGGAACCTTTAAATAAAAGCAGACAAATTCAATATAAACACTAATAGGGGGACTATCAACCATGTTAACATTATATTCTGTTATAACTATTACCAATAGATCCCTTCTGCAATTACTTTAACTCAAGTTTGGCATTACCTGGAATATAGATATAACTATTCTCCAATTGAGAATTGCTATTCTTGGGACTCATCTTTGTTAACATTACCAAACCATATCCCTTATTTGTTACAAGGCTTTTTAATTGCTTAATTTTATTTTTTAACTGATCTACATTGGCTACTAGTAATAGAAACTCCTTGCATTTTTCTATATAATCTTTTTCATCCTTATCTACTCCACTTGGTTCTGAGACAATGTGGTCAGTACACATCAACTGAAACAGAAGGGATGAAACATTATTACTACTTGAAAGAGATTCAGCAGTGACAAATATTGCTGATTCTGAACTAGGTACTGAATCACTTTGCATTCCATTATTTACATCAACAGCAATCACAGATGAACAGTACTTACTTTCAGAAGATAAACTATGCTTACTAAATACACTATAAAAAGAAGATGGAAAATCACTACTCTATTGGCTCCAAGTTTTTTAGACAATTTCTATGCTTTCTCTATCCTCTTTCAAATTGTCTTTACAGAACTGTACTGCATCTTTAAGTATATGCCTTTCAAAAGACTGTTTGGCTATTTTAAATCCAATTGAAGGGTTATTCACAGTGAACAATACTGGGACATTTGGTGCTGATCCTGCTAGAGTAATTGTGATTGAGTTCTTTGGCCTAAGCTGCTGTGCATTAAAAACTTCAGTGTCAATTAAATAGTTACACAAGAGGAAGTGTTTGGTGAAAACAACATCAGCCTTATATTGCTGATTATGGCTGTACAGTTTTCTTCTACTATGATAAAGTACAAAAAACTCTTTTCATCTTCACAGTTTTGCTAAATTCTAATTTATGGGGTATCAAAGGTCTGCAAATACTTTACTAAATTTAGAAAAAAAATTGATATGGCAATTCTATTCAAATAGCCTAATAGGAGTAAAATTACAGCAGTTCATATAACTGGCTTACCCATAAAGTGAACATATCACTTGATGCCTTTTTTATGCTCTTTATGAATATAATAATTGCTTCTATCTTCATTTCAAATTTAAGCACTTTTTAACCTAACCTTATTATAAATAAATTTAGTACTGAGAAAATGTAGTATTATTATGTCAAAAATAGCATAGAGAAAATATAGTATTATTTTGTCAGAAACAATGGATAACTTGTACTTTAATTGAAAATTCATCATTTTTAAGAGCTTAAATTTAAATATTGTGGTAAAAGCAATTATCATATTTGTAAGAAACATTAAAAAAGGCTTCAAATAGTATAATCACTTTATAGGAAAGCCAGTTATATGAACTGCTATAATTTTACCCTAATAGGAATTGCACTTTCAGAAATAAAACAAGAGAAGAAGAAACTGATAACATAACATTTAGGTAAAATTCTAGTTAATTGACTTCTTGCTATCATGGAAAGGGTTTAGGTTAGGAAAATGAAACTTTCAGGGATGGGTCTACAGGCTAAAGTATGTCCTGGTAAGGTATTTTAAAGTACCCACCTCTACTCCTTCTCTCTCTAGAGGTCCCTGAAATTTGCCTACATGACAGGTCTATTACCTATTGGAATTTTGACAAAACAGCATTTTACCTTAATTTTCAGTTAAAAGTTGCTTTTTCTCTGCCTTTAGTCTGAAAATACAATTCCTATTATTTGAGTAGAATTTTGGGTCATATCTTTTTTTCAAAATTTAGAAAATGAATTTGAGTATCTTTAAAACCTTATAAAATGGAATTGAGCAAAATTATGAAGCTGAAAGCAATTTAGTTGTACTTCAATTAAGCAGAAGATCTATTTTGCAAAGTTTCACTTTTATAACACAAACATTTTAAAGGTCATCAAAGGTCAGGGCCCTCTAGAGGGACATACTTCAGTCTGTAGATTCATTTTCCTAACCTAAACCCTTTCTGAGATATCAAGAAGTCAATTAACTAGAATTATAACACATTTTTATTGTCAAAATTTCAATAGTTAATAGACCTGTCAAGAAAGGAAATTTAGAAGAGGGTTAACATGGAAGCTCAGCAATAGAAAGCCTACACTCCCAGAGTGTGCTTTGGACCCTAGAATCATTACTGAAAGTTTCAATTTTCCTAACCTAGCCCTTTTCTAAGATAGTGAAAAGTAGCTAAACTGGAATTTACTAGAATATTTTACAGGTTACATTGCTCTTTTCCCCATTGCTCTTCAACTGACTTGGCAATGTAACAGAAAACATACAATATGTAACTTACTGAATATGTGCAACTTATTGTATGCTATAGCCTAGTCACATATTTGATTATTAGGGTGTGTAGGGGGTCTTCTAGGCCTAAAGAGTGATGATGTTAGCCCATAATAATAGGATACCTAAACAATTTACTTGAATACTACTACTCGTAATATGTCAAACCAAATAAAGGCTACAAATCCTTATACCACTACCCCATGTTCAATCGTAATATCTCCTGTACTAGTACCTTCTTATAAGTGGTTATTTTTAACTTTTTTTTATCGAAAATTTAATAAATTTCTTTTATGAATCGTCGATAAAAAAAAAAGTATGTGAGTGTCATCTATAAAAATATTACTATCCTTGTCTTGGACATCTTAGATTATCCTGTATACACCTTAGTTTATCTAGTTTACCCTGTTTTGCACATCTTTCTTTTTTATTTCGCAAATCAGCTGAAGGATGCCGTAAAAAAAATAAAAGTCCCCCTTAAGATGCCCCGGAAGTTAGATCTTGATAAGGCGAGCCATTTCAAAAACTTTCCCCTCGACATTTCCTCAGATGTTCATTTCAAAATTCTCAGCCTGGGTAGTTCTCGCTGCAGAAGCAGTAGTCTCAGTGGTAGTATTAGTTGAAGTAGAGGTTTGTAAATATTGCCTTTTGGTCAATTGATCATATCCCTTGTCAGTTCCTGAAAGTTCAAAATTAATATACTCACTCATTCCTGAGTTAGACCTTTTTGACAACCCGTATGCACATGTTTTGATGTGGATTTAGTTTAACAATTCCCTTGGCACCCTCTGGAGGGCTCGCCTGAATGCCATTCGTTTTGTTTTGTTTTTTTTAAGTAAAAAATATCACAAAAAAATATTTTTGTATTTTCTATACGTAAATACAAAAATATCAGTGGTGTGTAATTATATTAGTGGTGTATGTTTATATTTAAATATCAGTTAGAATAAATTTCAGGAAATTTTTCAGTAGGAATAATTTAATTTTAAGTGCTTTTAGGAAAAAACTCTCAAATGAAAACAGCAATTAAAGTGCTGTTTTTTTAAAACAAAAATGAGTAAATTTTAAACGACAAGGATTCCTGGTAAAGGGATAATTTATTTCATCAATAATATATGTAACTATTTTGCATTTAATCTTAAGAGAAAATCAAACTCAAACCGAAATTACAGAAAGATTTATTGCTTCTGTAGATTATAACAGATGTATTCTTGTCTTTATGAAATTTCCTACGCCTTATAATAGTTTAGAGAAGAAGTAGAAATGCTCAAAGATCATCCTGCCTGCATAGATACTACGTTTTGATTTTATAACGGCCATGTGACTGGGACCAAAACTCGGAAGATTTTGCACTGGAAGAATCTTCCATGGAGAAGCAAATTTTCAGGGTTAAACTTTTTCAAACGCCTTATAATAGTTTAGAGAAGAAGTAGAGATGCTCATAATTTCTATACAAAATTTCTCTTTAGAATTGCCCTATTTATCATTTTAGACATATTTTATCGGCATTTGGTTGTATTGATATTGGTTATAATGTGTAAAAATTGTATTACTTTTTATTATTGTGTTGTACATGTATTTTAATTGCTGTTTGACAATGCATAGTTGCAGTATTTTGACTCCCGTTTTTCAACGCAGGCAGTTGCTGCAGGCAAATAACCCCCCTCCATTAGCAAGTCAAGCGATACTGTTCTGGCTCAGTGAATACTGTCTGAAGTGACACCCAAGCAAGCTAATGATTATAGAAGGCACAGAACAACTGAGTGATACGAACGCATATGACCTATTGGTCGAACGCGTCAATCCCCAAACAACAACAACAACAACAAAATTTCTCTATATTTCTTGCTTTCTCTTTACCGATTCAATTTTAGGCGAAGAGGGTAATTGCCTAAGGTAAATTTTCATCTGGATTGAATTGCCCAGAGGATATTTCTTTGGGGACGAGGATTTTTTCGTGGAGATGGACCCAGGTACTCTGGCGGTCAGAAATTAAGCTTTAACATTAAACATTAAAGCTTAAACGAACAAAATTACTATGTATATGAGGCGGGTTGCCCCTTCTTTAGCGTCCCGCTCTTAACAGTGAAGCTTAAATTTTGCCCCAATTCTTTACAAACAACTCCTGAAACACAAGGGTTGTTTAATTAGAACAATAAGTAACTTTTTTTTAAATGCCAAAAACTGTAGCCTGAAGAGCGAGGTGTTAGGAGGAACGTGAAAATCGCTTTCGTATACGTAAAAATTTCTGTTTGTTTTAAGTTTTGATGCTGCTCCTTACTTTCAGTTGAAAAAACTTTTCAGGTTTATTTTTTCATTGTTTTTTTTTTAAATAATGCTAGAAAATCCTGCGCTCCGTTTATTGAAATTTTCTTCCCCAAAGATAAATTCCTCCATGGAAAGTTATCCCAACATATCCCCCTCTTCACAACCCCTCCCCCTAACCAAGAAATCCCCCTGAAAACATCTGTACACTTCCCAATAACTACTACTATATATGTAAGCACTGGTCAAAGTTTGAAACTTGTAGCCCCTCCCACGGGGACTGTGGGGGAGTAAGTCGTCCCCAAGACATGGTTATAAGGTTTTACAACCATACTGAATAAAATGGCTATCTCAGAGTTTTGATCCGGTGACTTTGTGAAAATAGTTAGCGTGGGAGGAGGCCTAGGTGTCCTCCAATTTATTTGGTCCCTTAAAAAGGGCACTAGACTTTTTCATTTCCATTAGAATGAGCCCGCTCGCAACATTCTAGGACCACGATTACCCTTGATCACCCGAGGTGATCACCCGATCACCTTGATACGATCACCCTTGGGAAAAAAAAAACAAAAACAAATAAACATGCATCTGTGATCTGCCTTCTGGCAAAAAAACACCAAATTCCACATTTTTTGTAGATGAAGCTTGAAACTTCTATACTAGGGTTTTCTGATACGCTGAATCTGATCATGTGATTGTCGTTAAGATTCAATGACTTTTAGGGGATGTTCCTCCCTATTTTCTAAAATGAGGCACATTTTTTCAGGCTCGTAACTTTTGATGGGTAAGACTAATCTTGATGAAACTTATACGTTTAATTTCAGCATTAAAATGCAATTCGTTTGATGTAGCTATTGGTATCGAAATTCCGTTTTTTTTAGAGTTTTGGTTACAATTGAGCCGGGTCACTCCTTACTACAGTTCGTTATCACAAACTGTTTGATATCGACAGTTTCGAATTTGGTTATCAAACACAAAAATATTTAATGCCTTTATACTCAATTGTTTATAAAAAGTAACGCATTATCAAAGTAGTTCGTTAAAAGTAAAATATTGAAACTAAAATTAAGAAAACAAAACAAAATTGTTTAATTAGATATTTTTAATATAATTTTGAATACCAAAAACCAATATATTTGACGCCTTTATGCTTCATAAATGTAAAAAATTAAATCTTTTTCAAAATGACAACTTGATCAATACAATCACTCCTGGAAAAAAAATGATAATAAAAAACAAATAAACGTATCCATTCAGAGGGAAAATACAAATATTTCCAGCATTCCGTTCAGGAGACACATTTCAGATTATAGTGGCTTCATATATCAGCTCATGGGTGCTCCTGCAATGCAAGCAAAAATTGACGGTATATTTTTACCAAAATTTCCCCTTACTAAGTTGTCCCTTGCGTTTTCTATAATTATACGAACTTTCTTGTGAACTAATAACGGCACTCGTTACTAATAAACAAATAAATATTTAGGATCACCATAAAAAGCTGATTCCTTGACTGAATGTTATCAATAGTCAGGCTTATACTTTCGTTATTGATAAGGATCGTTATTTACTTATCAGTCATTACTATAAAAAGTTTGATTTTTTTTTTGCTCTATCCAAATCATATAGAAAAAATGTTTGTGGAAAACTGGTTAGGGGTTATTCAGTCACAAATTAGAACATATATTTTCCTTATTAAGGGTGAAAATCTATTGGCAGGCAGCCAACAATGGGGCGGCAGACATTTTTTCCATGGTTTTTACCTATTCTCCTCTCTTTCCTTTGGTTTTCTTATAATTAATTTTACGCTGAACCTAAACATACAATCATATTTTGCGGTTACTCACAGTTTTCAGGTAGTATATTTATTTGAAATTTTTGTATTTTTTTTATAGTTTTGAAATTTTATTTTTTACTCAATTTTTGGCTGTTGCAACCCAAAGCATGCACAGTGGTGTTACATGCAATTTTGTAGAACGAGTCAGTAATGAAATCAGAACTTTCATTAGTCCGTAACTGTGTACAGAACTTATGAGGATATATAGTCTGTTACATCAAAATTAAAAACGCTGAAGCAAAAGCTAGTTCAAAATCATAAGCAAAGAAGTCTTTGTGCATCAGATTTAAGGAGAAAATAAAAAAAAGTATGGGTAACTTATAAAAGCGGGAGCTGGCGCTTGTATCGACAAAAAAACTATCAACACCATCTAGGATTTGGCGACCATTTTATAACCATTTTTCGATCAGGAAATAAGTTTCTTCAAGTTATGGTGGGTAGGGTGAATATTTAGGTGATTAGTTTTCATTATTATTTTTCACGGTTTGACACTAATGGAAAAGTGGTATTACCCTACGAAATTTCTTATTTCGTAAGGCATATTTCTGCCTAATTTGACAAGTTGTTCGAAGAACCGATGCGGCTTTGAATATGTCATTTTATGATTAAAACTCCTTATTATTATCCCAATTGTTCAAATGCACTAATTAAATTAATTAGTGCCGCCAAACGCTAGATGGCATTTAAACTTTTTTGTCGGCATTAGCACCAGTTCCCACTCTTATAAGTTAACCAAAATCGTTGGGGAAAATTGTAACTATTTAAGTTGTTACAAGAGTATTTAACTGCATTTTTACATCTAGGCCTTCTGGAAAATACTAACAATCCCTGAAGAATATAACTAAACTTTTGATCTAACTCGAAAATAAAATAAATACATCTCAAGGAAATTTACAAAACATACAGGTTTCACAAGCAACTTTTTAAGTTTTTTTGTTTGTTGAATTTTATGGGCTTCACAATTTTTGTACAAAACTTATTTTTCATAGTTTAAAAGGAGAGCTTCCGAATAACGTTTTACAAGCTAAGTCATAAATTTTGCCAAAATTTTTGTATTTTCCGAGGTATTGCGCAAGTTTCTTTTGGAGTTTCTACTGAAAGAAATGATACAACAAACAGAAATACATAAAAAAAAACGATGTCAAATGTATATTCTGAACTGTTTGTTTCTCAAACAAATTTGTTTAAACATGAACAAATAGCTCAATTTACAACCCTTGTTCTAAGGATTTTTGAGTCTTACTTTTTACTTATGAAAAGTTGGTTGGGTTAGGCTCTCGGCGTCCAAAAAGGCTGGGTGTAATAAATCTAAAATTTCAGGAAAGATTGAAGATGTTAAACTACATAAAAAGACACTAGGTGAACCCATGTTGTCGGGAGGGTACAAATATCCAGGAGCAACTAGAGATGAATGTTGTCAAAATGACCTCTCCGCAACATAAAAAAATGTTGCACTGTCCTGCTTTCTTGAGCTGTACTGAGAGAAAGATTAAGATGGCTGGGATACTTTTCGCAGATGGCAGAATGCCAAATATTGTCCTTTCGGTCATCCAACAAGGGTCAAACAAAAACAGGTCGTCCAAGAATGGGACAGGAAGAGGTCGTAAGGATGGGCTTAAGGTGAACTGAAACTTCTTAGGTGGGTATAAAGAGGGAGATTTGAAAATGGTTGGGATGGAGGAGAAGTGTGCGTAGCTGTGTTATTGTAAGACAGTATTTAAAGGAAATTATAGCTCCTTTGAAGGGCGTCAAAACGGAAGCTTTAAATAAATTGAGATGGATGAGGAGCTTGCACGGCTGCGGCCTCAGGTGGCTTAGTGCTTCAGTGAGTTATTTGTAGCATCCACAGTAGCATACCTTACTTTTATACTTGCTGTTGTTATTCATTCAAATTTATTTCTCTTTTAAATTTTGTTTTTTCATTCACAATAGCTTTTTTTGTCTCAAGTTTGAATTATGTTTATTTCATTGTTTGTTTCGACTTCATTCTTGATCGTCTTAATATCAAAGATTTTGATATCAAACTTAATTTTTTTGTGAAAACTATATTCAAACTTATTTTTAAACATAATTAAATTAAGACCTTGAAAGGGTTCAAGAGACTAGGCGGATCTGAGACATCCCATTGTCCCGAACTTGTAACTCCATCAATAAAAAAACACCCCAATGAGCTATTTATTCATTTTTTTTAGTATTTTGATTATATTGACTAATCGAGCAACAAAGAGCATAAATTTGTGCGGAAAAGCCTAAGTTATATACAAGGCTACTCATTTTTTCTTCGAAATAGTTTTTTTCACATTACGAAGCCATAGTTGATGGCATAATTAAAAATTAGGCAAAGAAATAGAGGTAACAACGTTTAGGGCTGTATCAGACCACACAGGAAAGAGGGTTGGGACGCAGTTGTCAGGGTATCAGCCATTTTGTCAGAACTGTGTTGAATGACGAATCGACAAGACCAATTGTTTTGCTATTATGATGTTGAGCCTAGAAGAGACGATGCACAAGTGTAACCTAAGTGTTTTATTGATAGTTCTGAATGGTTGGCGAAATATTTGTGATTCTTTTAAAGCTTATTAGAATCTTACTTGAAACTAACCAAAGCAGTAATTAAATACAGGACGGCCAACAAAAATCAAGCGAGAGCAACAGACTGCCTATTAAATTATGGTCGTCATTCAGTTCTCGAGTTTATTTTATATTTGCAATTAAAGCTCTATTTCTATTTATCAATAATTCGCCCCTCTCATATGTCCTCATCCCAATAAAGTTTTTAATCTTTTGGCTCAAACCCACTGTGTCTTGTTTGTAGCACACATAAGTGAACCATACTTTCTTGGCTAACCTCTAGGTTCTCTGAGCAGGCCATTCTAGCCTGCTGGTCTGATTAATAAAGAGAACAGTTAGGTTGAGTTCTAGCCACATAGACAGGAACACTTTCTGGGGATTGCCTAACAAACCGATTTTATTTAATAAGCTAAATAAGAATGCTCAGAAATTTGGAAAATCTCAAGATTTCTGGTCCCAAGAGTTTCAGGCTCCAAGGTAACTTAAACACGTACGTCCCTGTAAAGAGCGATGACAACAAAGACTCAACTGAAATTGAAGTCAATTGTCTTAATAAAAAGAAGAAAAAGATTGTAGCCACTGTATCTTGTACTTGTTTTCTGTATGAAGAACGATGAGGACTATTTACTGTTTCCAATCAGCTTGAAGTCATAAGATCAGGACCCAAGTTTGTTCCGTCTCTAATAGGCTTGAAACTTACAGTGCATGTACATAGGACCAGTTAGACCCAAAAAACACAAAACATTTGAAGTCTGAATGCATTAGTATGAAACAGCTAAGAAGGGGTCAACAAAACTTGTTTCAAATTGCCTTAAACTACAAGGCATTTATAAAGGACCAATAGATGTTTCTGTTATTCAGTAGATAAAGACAAAAAAAAATGCTAAAAAAGATTATTTACATCAATGCAGGGCATCTTTCTCGTCACCTCCAAGTTCGTAGCATATTAACTGGTAAATCATTTATATTTTATCATTCTTTAAATTAAATAGTAAAAAAAAGTAGACCCAAAACATGAAAATCATGCGTAGGTCTGGTAAGTAAGTGATGGTTTATTATTGTCTATTAATTTTCTTTACAGATTTGTTTACATGATAGTAGTGAAGAAGTGTTAAATAGCTAAAAATTGAAAACAAGGATAAGATGAAATTTAACAGCATCAGCCTTTAATCCGCTGAGAAGAAAAATTTAAATTCTAACTCTTTTAGACTCTAATTACTTCAGTTGAAAACCATATTTATTGTTAAATAGCTTAAAGCTGACAACAAGGATAAGATGAAATTTACCAGCATCAGCCTTTAATCCACTGAAAAAAAAAAAATTAAATTCAACTTTTTTAGACTTATACAGTTGAAAACCATATTTATTGTTGCTAAATAGCTTTAACGGTCAGCAGTAACCGAGCGAGGCGTTATAACTCCCTGGAATCGTGTACTAAGATTAAATTTAAACAATTTAAAAACAATTTTTTCATAAACAGGAACAAAGCTCAGGTAAGACTGAGTGGAGAGCTGGCAACTCCCTGGTGTAGTTTACCATCTTAGCTCACACAATGTAAAACATATTTTTTGCGTTTTCTTTTTGGACCGTCCAACTGGGTAAGGTTAGAGACTAACATCGTCCTAGGACGCAGAAAAAATGAGCTAAGCCACAGAATCTAAATTGAGAATCTGGATAAAGTAAAATCTTTCCTTATTCCACTTACTGTTGACGAGAATTGCCTTAAAAAAAATAGAACACTAGCATTGTATGTACTGTGCCAATTATCGGGTAGAAACAATTATAGAGTTTTTCTTTATGCTTATGTATTACATACAGAGTAAATTTAGGGTACAATCAGTCAAATTCGCTCACACAATATATTTGTAATTATAGATCCTAAATATTTTGAGCTTTTTTGGTTATTAGTCTTATATTAGGGAAGTGTAAACGGAAATTTGAAATTAAGTCCATTAAGTAACAAGACATTAAAAAATAAACAACAAAAACATGATTAGTAATGAACATAACTTGTTAATGCGACCCATCGATTGCAGATTGGGACAACATAAGAAACCAAACTGTCACCTAAAACTATCGCAGCGATTCCTAAAATTAATAAATATATTAGTTTAGTAGCGTCTACTAAAATACAGTTACTTCGAATAAGAAAAGACACAAACAAAGTACAGACTGTATATAAATCTCTAAATCTACGTGAACAAATACTCGAATTACTGCCATAAACAAGAAGAAAAATGACATACGCACATGAAGAAATTTCAAATGATAAATGATGTATCATAATTTCAAATAATCACTACGTCATTGTTCTCTGTGATTACTTACAATTTTCACTTTTAATACTGGCCTTTTTGAAATTTGGAGGAATGGTGGAAGGATACTAGTTAGAGTTTAATGGAAAAGAAACCCCGAGAAAAGTGCAAGTGCTGAGCGTTAAAAAAAACTTTTAATCTACCGAAGAGCAAAATTTAAATCTAAATTGAAAATTGAAGACAAAGATAAGCTGAAATTTACCGGTAGCAGTATTTAATCCCCCGAGGAGCAAAATTAAAATTGAAAATTATTAACAAAATAAGTTAAAATTCATCAGCAGTAACAAACAAAAATTCACCAAAATCAACCTTAAAGCAGCTGAGCGTAACTTAAATTCGTTAATTCAACAACTTAGAATAAGTCAGATTATTAGAATAAGTCATTCTAATAATCTGCAATGCCTTTAAAATAGAATCATTATTCTTATACCACCTACATTAAAAAATAAATGATTTATGGAAATTTTATCTAAAGTCCCAAAAGCTGAAAGATAAAACTTCAAAAATATACAAAAAACCACGACATGTCTTTGGGCTTAGCACAAAAAACTGCTTTACCAAAATTTTCTTAAATTTACTTCGCTGAAATGTGTAAAGGACCCAATTTACAGAAAAAAAAAAAAAAATGATGCTCAAAACTTAAGGCTGACATAGAGAAACTCCATTGCATAGAAAGTTAAAAGTTAAAAAGTTAAATTTAAAGTTTTATGCATATTTTTAGATGCATTTTTTACTTGCAAAGAAAAAAAAAACATTTTTATACAACTCCAAAAGAGTGGATTTTTTTTTTAAATTGCAGATTTTAAAAATCAGACGATGGGCGAATAATTTATGTCTTCATAGAAACTACACAAATTTCAGAATTAATGAATATAACTTCACACGAAATTTTGGCAAAGCGTAAAAATTCGATATTAATATCATTTATTTTTACAAGCTTTTTTCTTGACCTGCCAAGTAGCTACAATTGGATCGATTTTTCTTTAATAATTTTTTTTATGTAGTTGTTTTATGAAAATTGTCTTTTTTTGCTCTTCCTAACTGTAAACGTTTAATGAAACAAATAGCTCCAGACGTGGCGATTCAACAGTCATTTGCAAGTAGGAAATTTAATTGAAAAAATGGGAACGGCTTGATTATAGACCTATGCAGAAGGACGTAAAGGTGTGTTCACCTGTAGGTGAAGTGGGATATTACTTACGGCCCGTTTGGTTAGGCACTTATTAAATTAACGACCTATTAAACTGTAGAGAGCGGAGGGAGAAGGATACAAAGCTTTAAGGGCTTGTTCATGCATCAATAAATAAAAACAAACTAATTTTCACTAACTATGCACAAATACACCTACACTCTGCTAGGTCGTTCTTCAGGTTTGTTAGAAATATGGAAAAAGAAAATCCTCCCGCCACAAGTGCCACGTCTTCCTAGCAAACCTAAAGAATGACCTATAGGAGCTTTTTACAAGCATCAATATTGATACAAGTATTAATTTTATATAGCAATAAGATATTGCAGAAGAACAGCAAGATACAACAAAAAAAGCGAAAAGTTCAAGTTACTGGGAAAATCAAGAAAAAACCTTGTTAAAACCTATCGGTACAATGGGAAAATCGATATATTTTCCCCATAATACCGATCGATTTTTGGGTTACAGTTGTTCTAGTCCCTATGGTGCCGATCGGTTTTTCATATAGTCGAGCAAAAATGAGCAAGCCTTTTTAAAAGTGGAAAGCATGGCAATTGTTAACCCCTTTATGCTTTGGTAGATGAACTAGCTACTGCAAAAAAACACAAAAAGTAAGAGATGCTGCAGAATCTGAGGACATGTTTTTAAATTCTCCTTCAAACTTTTGGCCACAAAAACACACACACAAGTAAATGTTATCTGTGCCTTTCGGAAAAATCTTACACCTATCGTTTGAACATTTCTCCTTTCGCATCGATCGGTTTTTCTCATAGGTTTCCTTATGCGTCTGAACGGACCATAACAAATTTGCAGCCTAAATTATAAAAAAGCCAGTCCAGCTGTCCAGTCCAATTAAGGAGCTAGAAGTGAAATTTTCGATCCATTGAGACTACTGAATGAAGAAAAGCTTTTGGCAATGCAAACTTTGTCATGAAGAAACGATTTATTTAACTTAAACCCATTCAGGTTCTTGTTTGTCAGGTTTTATATTCGTCAGATTTTAGAACAAATTTCACACAGACTAAATCACGAAAGAGCAAGTTCAGTAGTCACTAACTGCCTCGTTAGCCACTGCAATGCTTCAGAGAGTCCAGTTCCAGAGGGCACGTTGCATGGTTGTATGTGCCAAAACTGTCCACATAAAAGAGATGATAAACTGAAAGCTTGAGTAATTTCTTCAACTGAAGCTGCAGATGGCAAGTCCTGGCAAAGAAAAGACTAACTTCAATTATTAGTGTGGTTAAAAATTATTAAATACTTAGAATGAAAGACCTAAAGCAGGATGAGCCTAAATGAAAAAACAAAGAAGATAATCTTGAAAAATAACAGGTAGACCAGTAGGGAAAGAACAAAAAATAACCGAACGAATGCTTGCCTTTGTAAAATTAAGAGTCATTAGTGTTACGAAAGAAAGAATATAAACCATAACAACTTCGAAAAGTAAGGAACCTAAAATAAAAAACAATAAAAAAAGCAAAACTCATGAAAAAACAAAGGAGGTAAAATATAATATAATAGAAATAATATCAAATACATCAAATATAATACAAAGTTATGAAATTTAATTAAATTTATGAACATAGTGTAAAAATACAATAACAATAGAATATAACATAATTATAAAACAATAAGATAGTGTTACAATAGTTGCTTACGTTTAGATCCTTCCTACGGAAAGCCGAGGACGCCTTGTTATACAAAGGCAAAATATTCACTTGATTATCCTTTATTTCTTCCTACAGGCCACAGACCTGTTATTTTTCAGAAAGGTAGAGAACAAGAGAAATAAAATCGAGAAATTAAGAAAAAGAACGCTTATGCTAATTGAAGTTGAGAGATTGCACCTTTTTGACGAATGTTTCGGTGCATTCACAGAGAAACATCGCATAGTAGTAGTAGAACAATTTTATTAGAAATAAACATTTCTTAATCAATAGCACAACATAAGCGAAGCTTGCGAGGCTGTGCTAAATTCAAGGAAAAAAAAAGAAAAAAGATAATATGGAGAAAGAGACCATATACCGAAACCAACAACCGTAAAAAAACATAAACAATACATTACCTTGCGTGACCCCAACACGACAAAAAAAAATAACAAATAAAAAATTACATAAATATTACAAATGAATAATCTATGAAAAATTTATTTTATTTAATCTGTTTCAAAAGTATACCTACCGCATAGCAATTATGTTTCTCATTTGATTGGCTCTTACCTTGGATTATTTCACATTCACTACTCACAAGACTGATTCCTTCCTACGCGTTTGACATTCAAACACCTATGTATAGTCAGCTAACAAATTAACTTAATAGTATGCCTCATTTTTCGCTAATCAATCTTGACTTACTTGATTTAATTCTCCTACTGACTTTGCGCCAGGATCAAAAGAGCATATACTTAAACCCGTACCCTTCTCCCTTAAACCCGGCCTTGAGCCACAGCAAGTGCTTCTTCAGGTCTTATTTTTGCCTTGCTTAAGAAATGATCTAGACTATCGGACCATCTTACTCTTGGACGACCGCCTGGTCGTTTCCATCTAGCGAGCACAAGGAGTTTCTTCTGATATTTGGAGGAGGTGGCTGTACCATCTCAATGAACGTTGCGCAACTTACAGGGAGGATAGAATCTGCATCGTACGGGACACGTGGATGGCGTTGCTGATAAAGTCGTACAGGCGAAATCCTTCATCTTTCAGAGTCCTTCGCTTTGGATTACATCTAACTTCCTCAAAGTCATGGTGGTTGCTGGCCAAGTTTCTATGCTATATTGTAGGACTGAGCAGCCGAGCGATGCATTATATATCCGTATCTTTATAGGCTGACAAGAGGGTTGCACCAAATGTAATTAAATCTCTCTAGGACGGAAGTTGCCCTAGTGATTCTTACGTTTACTTCACTCTCAATTGATCTATCACTTGACAGATTGGAGCCGGGTATTTACATCTGTCAGCAATCTGCTTAAGACTGTTTTCAATGTTTTAAGATAATCATCAATACGCTCTATTCCTTAGCGATTTTTACCCTGCTCTCAATTGAAGCACGGCTGTCTTTTAATGTTTTTAAAACAAAGGAGAGGGTAAAGAAAGCAAAATTATATCACCAGTAGGCCTACTAGCTAACAGAAATTTTTTTTTCATAAAGACATTTGAACTTTCATAATTATCCTTTAAGATGTTCCACCATTTTATTAAGGAGAAAAATTAAGTTTCAGTGTAGTGTCTCACTAGGATGCTTATAGTAAAAAAAACAAAATAAATATGAGAAAAAGCTTGCGGTTAGGAAATCTTGTAGTAACAGAGGTAGAACAGATATACAGAAAACGTTTAAATAATTTCCTGGACCTTGTCTATCTATTTGTACTTAGAACTAAATGAAAATACAAACACCAAAGAAAATGAGAGAACGTCAGGGAAAAGTCAGTGAAAAGCCAACAACTGTCAACATCCTATGCATCAGCAATTGTTCTGAAGGATATTCATCTTTTAAAGAATATAAACTTGTACGAATTGTTTTTTCGGGGATTATAAATGCGAAAATAGGGATTAAAAATTGCTAGCGCCACTTACAGTGTAGTGCGTCCCAAATTCATTAAAAATATAAAAAACAAAATAAAAGTGGATAATTGATATTATTAGCCTAAAATTCACATTAAATTTGGCATTTCTCTTTTAGTGATAGATTATCAACATTGCTTATTTTCAAGAATTCTTTTAAGTCAAAATCCAGTGGCAAAATATCGGCAGATTAAGTAGAATAGTTTACTATAATTTGATAGGCCTACTGGGAAAAGGATTCTGCTTCCTTTACGCTTTTCCCGCATTTTAAAGGCCCCGAGAAGACAAGTACACAGCCTTTATAAATCAATCAAAGTCACAAAGCGTCAGATAGCACAAGTGCTTTTTTCTCGGCAACATTGCCAATTTCCATACTTAGGAATTTCCCGTATACTTCGATAAAAACGGCAAAACTGTTCATAAAAACTATCATTAAGACAATTAGGACTTCGTGTCAGAAGATAACCACAGATATACAAAATGCAATACAGCAATACCCCTGCCTGTGATTGCCATATTTGGATTTGTTATTTCTAGTATCTGTCTATTTTATTAATCAAATTTATGCAGGCGGCCAAGAACCCATTATGTGAAATACCTAACCAACTCCATATATTAAATATTTAATTAAAATATACCTACATGGTAGTTTCTCTCACTCAGGCTAAGCTAATTATAACCTAAATTGCTTTCCTATAGAGGTACCTTAATAATGGCACCCCTTCTTTTCCTTCTTAAAGAGGCTTTCTGCTGAATTGAAATTAAAAAAAAATACAGCAACTAATATTTAGCATATGTGAGTTCGTTTTTATTTTTTCTTTGTTTAGTGTTAGTGCGTTTTCCTCGTCTTTTTATGGTATTTTCTAGTATCTGTCTATTTTATTAATCAAATTCAATTTCCTATTGTTCTATTTTACCGTTGATAAAAACTTCGAGATTTGAAGCTGATATTTTCGGATATTTATTAGTGTTTGTACAAAAACGGTTTTATGTTTTTTTAAAGCCTCCCTGTCCTAATTTCAGTTCTATAGTTTAAATTTAAATTCTGTATCAATCAGAAATCGCCTGAAACAGCACTCTTTAGCGTCTGTATTAATCACTCATAATAATTGAAGACAAAACTGCTATTTTCACACAGCTAATTTCACACAACTGCAAATATACAATAAAAAATAGCGTAATTTAAAAAAAGGCCCGAATGTTTATTCACAATGATCACAAGAGTAGAACCCCTGCAGTTCTTTCTCTAAGGGGATTTTGACGAATTAGAAGTTAATACGATATGTGAATTGGCTACTATAAAAATTGGCTAATACAAAAAAAAAAAAAAAAAAAAAAAAAAAAAAAAAAAAAAAAAAAAAAAAAAAAAAAAAAAAAAAAAAAAAAACCATGTTTATTGGCAAGGATTAGAAGAGCATAATTTTTGAAGTTCTTTCTCGTTGGCGATTCAGCGAATTAAACTATATTTGATAGGTGAAAAAAATCCCACCTGTTTATTCGCAAGGATTAGAAGAGCAGAATTCCTAAGCTCTTTCTCGTTGGCAATTTTGGTTAATTCAGCGGTAGCCTCAGCAAAACGGTCGCGATCAACAGAATCCACGACAAATATCACAGCCTGGAATAAGCAATAATTATAAAATTAAAATCAACTTATTAATTAAGGCTCAATTTTGACAAATCTTACATGCTATCATAGAGCGGTGTTGCCCGATTAGGCAAATTAGCACCATTTTGGCGCTTTTTTTATATTGTTGCATATTGATTCTTCCAAATATTCACAATTTTTCAAAACAAATGTTTATGAACTTGACATCCAAAAAGTGCTGCCTTTGGTATACTTCCACTTTTAGAGCATATGGAAATATTGGCATAGACAAGCAGTAAAATGGAAACAAGTATTCAATTCTACTCACAAAAAAATATATTACAGTTATTATTTGTAAGAATACACAATCTTCTTGGAAACTGAGGGTCATATATTTAGATACAAACAATATTCATATGAAAGCCAATGATTCAGCTTCAAAAGATGACTAAAAAAATAATCATCCTTTGTCCAATCTTGTAGTCTAGCTTCTGTACAGGCTAATCTACACATACAGTGGGTTGTATAGCACCTGATGGAAAAATCCGGCTCTAAATGAGAACCCGGAGAAATCTGGGGGAAAAACACGGGAACCGTCGGATGATTTGTCCCCAATCACGGATTACCCTTCCGGCCAAAGGCATCGAATCAGGAGATTGGCACCTGCGCAACGCATACCATTGGTCAGCATGCAAAAAGGTCTTTTAAGCTTTGATGGAAGGACAGATTATAAATCCTTGAATGGTTTCGATTCTAAATGTACATAGGGTCTAAGAGGAAAAGATGTAAAGCCAGTCAAGACACTAGAACTCAAAACAATCTTGATATCCAGGAGAATTTTCAATCCTGAGTTTATTTTTTTTTTTACAAATACAATCTTTCTGCACCGAATAAGGCTGAGCTGGAAGGATTCCCGCTGCAAGGACAAGGGAACTTCATCATTTTATAATCCAAGTTATTTTAGCAGCATTTTTATAACGCTGCGACTGTTTTGTCGTAAGAGCTTCTGTCTTTCATCTTCATCAAGATCTAAACATCCAAACAGAACTAGTTCTCAGTTGTGTATATAAACGAAACAAAAATGAAACGATATTTAAACAAAATTTATACACAAATAAAAATTAGACGACCAAGGCAATCTAACCATTTACACAAGATACGCAGCAGAATCCCAGAATTACTTGAATGAAACCTGGTCATCACATCCATTGAGTCGCATAAGACAAAATACATATCAAGATTTCTTGGCGCAATTTCACAGAAAGGACGACAGTTCAAGATTGAAAAACTGGAACAAGGTCTAAATATCTTTAATTATCTAGAACAAGAAACGTGAACAATGGCCTCATAGAAAAACTTGGCTTAAATTCAAAACATTTTTTTACACAAGAAAAAAAATGGTATCAATCGTCTCCGTTATCACCAGTCTCCATATAAATTTTTTTCTGTTTTTTTTTTTTACCAATCTAGAAATTTTTAAAGATTTGACGCAGGTAAAAGTCTTGCCCAAAGAGATTTTGAAAATGTTCAGTTCCAGCATTATCACATGCCAAATAATCTTAAATTGCGGAAACATAGATCTAACTGATTCAGGACCTGCAAATTCACTTGGAGAATGCTTTTTTTTGAAAAAAGACCTATGATCAAATAGAAACAATCGCCTAAAGTCGTTTGCTGAAGAAAATGCTTTGTACTAACTGCCAAGAGACTATATACACAAATCAGATAATCTACCATTGTCTTTCTTTAAAATCTGTAAATATTATCCCATGAAAAAAATTATACAACTGTTCTGTACTTTCTTTTTTAGATTTATTTTTTGGACAAGTCTGAATCAGATAATCTATCAGAAGTTTTATATAAGAGCCAAAAATGTGAAAAAAAAACATGCGGAATGCGGGGTGATCGTATATAAAAATTGAAACCAATACATGAATTCAACAAAATAGACAATTTCACGAGCAGTAACAAAAGCTCAAACAACCTGGGGTAATATCAGCTTCCTGAAAACTGAATTTACTCATGAGTAGATGAAACACTGACTTAGCTAATCTGCCCTCCTGAAACATTGGCTCTTTCCAACATTTTTTCGGACGGGGGGGGGGATGTCTATATCTATATACTATCTATAAGAAGTGTAACACCTTATTTTTGTCCTTCAATCATGGGATCATCGAAGAGCAGCACAGTAAGAGCTGTATATAGAATAAAATCTGCAAATATTATCCCATGAAAAAAATTATCCAACTGTTCTGTACTTTCTTTTTTAGATTTATTTTTTGGACAAGTCTAACCGATTAATTATTTCTATTTTTTCATTTCAAGTTTCTTGGCGATGGTAAATAAATTCGAAAACAATCAATGGTGTTTCAATAGCGTTGATCAGAAAAGTAAGTGACTTGAAGGGATAAGTATGCGCTTTTGGTCAAGAACAAATCTGATTAATTTGAGCATTTTCAGCGACCCTTTTTTCAATGAAAAGCTATATGGGTTTCCGGACACCCCTTACTAGCACCACCACTGTCATAAAAAAATTAGAAAAATACTAACTTGGGTATGAAGATAATAATGCTTCCAAAGTGGCCTTAGCTTAGCCCCTCCTCCAACATCCCAAAGTGTCAGTTTCAGCGAAGGATACTCAATCGTCTCGACGTTAAATCCAATAGTTGGAATTGTGGATAGAAACTCATCTTGTTTCAGCTTAAACAATATACTCGTTTTCCCAGCCCCATCTAGACCAAGTGTGATAACTCGAGCTTCAACTTTTGGACCAATTTGAACTCGATTGTTCTTTGTAAATGTTATAGGTATTGAGGCGTCTGGTTGGAGTTGTTCAAGACGGCGTTCAGAAAATTCGCTTTGCCGATCGTCAATAGCTGCAATGGCAGTTGCAATTGCTGATGATGACACTGCTAGCTGTATTTCATCTGCTTGAAGAGTTTTTTCAAGCTCTTGACATATTTCAGATATCTAAAAAATATATATAAATTCATTAAAGCACATTGGACAATAACACTAAAGAACAAAGCACAATGATTTTACACGACTCGATTTAATAATGGCGGAACTTTAGCCTGTTGCAGTCACTACTGTTCAACTTTGCAGTCTTTTAATTTCCTCATGGGAATTTACCCTCCCTTATTAACCATTATCCTCATGGCACAAGGTGCACAATGAACAGTCTCAGCATGTCTCAACCAATAAGCTCAAGACCAACGCACTGAAAAAGAGGAGACAAAAATTCCACTAGTTCTTGGCAGATATTAAACAAGGTTGCCAAATGTTGCATTGTAGTATGAGCTGTCACTCATTTATTGCAATCAAGTACATCAGACACAGACCTCCAAGTATATGTGTCCTACAACCCCAAAGTTATTGTTTTGCAACAACTTCATAAAAACTTGGGTTAAGAGTCACTGCATAAAATTTATTAATGTGGGAGCCTAATCCATGATATGTATAACCAACACATTGATATTACTTTTGATCATTTACAAAGAATTGAAATCTGGTAGATTCATCAATGAAGATTTATGTTCCATGTGAAATGTACGACTTTCCATCAAGCCTATTGCAATAACTTGCACCAAAAGGGCATGCAACTTAAATCCTTGATTTTTATTAGTTTCGCATCTATCCATTCACAGAGCTAAAATTACGATGTTGATTTTTCTTGGAGAATGACTTATATTTAATTAAAAATAGGGAAATTTTTCTGTTTTCTCATGTTTCTGACTTTCAACCTAAAAAACAGCACAGCTGACCACGTTCTTGATAAGCAGTCAGCTGCTCCGTCACCTATCACCATTATCGGTTTTAAGTCTGCTATGCAGACAATATTCTGGATTTGAATCGTACTATCCAGTGCATTAGCGAGGTTTTTACATCGCTACAGTCAGAGCATTCCAGGCTCGGTCCCGAGTTCGATGCCAAAAAGCTTGAATTTCCTTTTTTAGGTTAGTGCCAGCAATGGGATTCCTATCGGGAACAGCAAGATAAACCCAGAAGATCATATTACTTATACTGAACTCCTAATTGGTTCATCAATAAAGCTTAGTGTCGTTAGGACGGAAGAACTATAATATAAGAGTTGGCAAAGAGCTTCGAGTCGAGCTATCGTACGTACCTTTTGTCATGAATAACTTCAACCGTCGTCTTCTCTCGACACTTTTCAACTCCATTGATTCACCGCAAGACCTGTTCATTGCATTCTATTGGGAACTATTTATAAATTCAGACAAGTCGAAACTTTGTTCAGTTTTCTTTCGTTTTGCGAAATATTTTCAACGCTTTCCCACATATCTTATCTTGTAAGTAAATTTGACATTACTAACTATAAAGGTGAAAAAGCAAGTTTCTACGCTTATATATGTATATGTTGCCTTGAATGTCTGAAACCTGGTTAATGTCGACATTCACCAGTGAAATTTCGAATTCCCTTTTCTCTGCTTGGATTCAATTAGCTTTGCGAGTCAACTTTTTCAGTCTCATCAAAGCAATGGTAGTAAAAGTTAAACTTAGGTTAGATTATGTTAGTTAGGTCAGGTTAAATTTGGTTCTAAATATCAGAAATGGGTTAAAAACTTAGTCCCAACTAATCCATTCTAGCCTAACCTGTCATCATCAAACCTTGACTGGCAATGCTGATTAAATCCAAGGAGAAAAAAAAAAGGTATTTCAGACATTCACCGGTGAATGTCAACATTCACTAATTTGCGACAATTCACGGTAACACACACACACGATATATATATATATATATATATATATATATATATATATATATATATATATATATATATATATATTTTATATAATTCCTTTCAATCGAATATAATTCGATTTTCCTTTCAATATTTGAATATAAAGGAATTATATGTATATAATTCCTTTCAATCGAAACTAAACTTTCTTTGAACATCGGTTCTGACACAATAATCTGATGAGGTTGAGAGATATTTTGAAGCGTTTAATTTGTTTTTCTTTTGTTACTCTTTTTAGTATTGCTCCGTCTTCTTGTGCGACACGTTTTGAAATAAGTAAGAAAATAAAAATAAAATATATAATTTTACTAGATAGATAAAACTAGATCTCAGCTATAGAATGATATCAAAATTCTCCTCTTCTGTTATAACATTCAAACCATAGGACTACTACTATTGCTGTTATTAAAAACTCACCGCAGCCACCTGAGGCCAACGCAGCTACGCACGCTCTTGCTCCGTCCCAATCAGTTCAAAGCATCCATCTTTAAACCATCCCAGAAAGTTCACATTTCCCTTCAAGCTTTTTTTACTACATCCTCCCACCCAAACCGAGGACGAACGGATAATAGCATTCCAAAACTTGGATAGTGAACACAAACCTTCTCAGCTTTTAATGACTCAAAAAAAAATTCATACCAATAAATATATTTATTCTACAAACTTTGAAATGAATCTATAAGCACAGTTGAACCGCATTAACCACCAAAGAGGCGGAGGGTTAGCAGACCGAGAATCTTGCTTGTCAGACAAGGGTCTGAACTAGAGATCAGCAAGAATATTGGGGCCCGTGAATTTCGACATGTTGCTCTTCCTTTATGCTAATCGTAACAGAAGTCGTCGATTTTAAATACTAATTTATATGCTTCATGGCTGAAAGGAATTATATTTCTGGAGTTTATATTAATAGTTCTTCAATCCTAATACCACTAAACTGATATATTGACTAAGCCCGAGCATTCTGTCGCTTTGACAAACTAACTTAACCTTGACTGGTCTAACCTAATCAGAACAGACTTGTTTGCCTAATTTTATTAAATTTGCCTCAAAGGGTTGAAATTTCCCTCCTTGTCACGATCTTTTGATTTCCTTGCTTCTCACTGAACGCTCCAACACAGTTTTGACCATCTTCTGTTCGGAGTGCCACATTGAGAACTTTATTGCTAACGGGGGCGGATGTAATGAAAATATGTTGAATAGAAAATTACCCCAAAACATGGATTACCTCCAACATTGAACACACGGGCTTTCAGGTTTTCTTTTCCTTTTGTTTTTAGCGACACTCAATTAACCAGCTTCTACGAAGTTTAACTGTAAGTTATATAAAAGCTTATGATCATTTATGTTACTATTCAATGTCATATTCAAATTCAATTCTTTTTCAAGGTTATACTTGGTTAATTTATCTTCTACCTCAAGTGTCTTTAAGATTATAGCTATCGCAAAATTCTCACTATAAAACTAAACCCAAGTACTTCCAATTTTTTTTACTTCTGGTAGAGCAAAACACAGCTACAAAGATAAGCCACGAAAAACTCATAAGAAATATACCTAAAAACATAATACAACCGAAAAAAAACAAAACAGATACGCATAACTTATGTGTATCCTTATATGACATAAAAACTCAGTTTGCAACGGATATTTCCCTGTGGGCCATAAAATATGCACCGGTGGGCCAAACACAGCGGGTCGTGATTTATCACCCTTGTCCTAAATAATGTCTTAGATTGCATATAAGAAGTGTTTGGCCAAACATACTTAGGACAAGAACCCATTATTACTATAGACGGGCTCACTGCTCTGTAAGAGCCTATAAAAGCTACAGATGCTCCGTCACAAGAAATATTGTAAAATTTGGTATAAATATTTGAGCCAAAAAACTATTGTAATACTACCCAAAATGCTTGTCCGACGACAGGCCGCATCAAAAGGAAAAAAGACCAAAGTGTATATTATTTTGTGACGATTGGAGAAAAAAAATGTTTCGCTCTATTTCTCAAACTTGAAACTCAAGTCAACTTGCCCTACCCCCACAAATGAAAAGAAAATTCACCGAAACTTTTAACCAATCCCCCCACCGTAAGGCAAAACAAGGTAAACTTGCCTGGCTAAGTATAAAATTCGTTACCTTTTAATAAAATTTACTGATTGTGTACAATCTCTATATTGAGAAACACTAGCTTGGCTTTAGGTTTCAGGCATAAAAAGGCGTACAGTCTCTTGCAAACATCTGAATTGATTTCGATTGTAAAAGCACCCGGGAAAAATACCCATCAGATACTCGTTTAACATCATGTGATTTTTTAAGATTAGTAATCGGCTCGTCGTTACGGACATTCAGGAAGTTGCAGGAAGCAAGATGCATGACACAGTCAAGACGTCTTTCGCAGATATTTGGGTCTTAAGACATGCTGTCAAATATAGCAACTGCTCGCTTTTTTGTTTAACAGTAACAAAGAGCTTAGCCAAAATATTACTAGGAACTGCAAACTTCAAAACCAAAGAACTGCACATGACTCACGAGCCGTCGTTCTGTCATTCCGTAGTATATTTATCTTAAAAATTCTTCAATATCTTTTACGCGGCACTGACTTGTTCTGAAGGGAATTAAACAAAATATAAGAAAAAGGGTGGTATTTAGAACTGTAATCCCGGTGCATGTCTAAAAAAAAAACTGTTACAGCGTTTTACGCGACAAAATTTGTTCTTAATGGGGGTTCTATAAAAGAGGGATTGGTGTTTAGACCTCATTTCAATCAGAGTCCTTGGGCTGGAGCCAGGGATTCTAATCAGTAATAAGCGACATAACTCTCGAAACAGCTGTCCTCTGCGCAAGCATACATCTAAACAAAAAATAGATTTTGAATTAAGAATGTACCTCCTCTGTTCTCAATATCGCAGAGGCTCAACCAGAATCTTTATGTTCACTATACTTTCTGAGACATGAGCTCGCATCTAGAAGTTTTTGAATTATCAACTTGGTGGAAGTGATGAAAGACTTGAGATCCATGGCTAATTAGAGTAAAGCCAAGACAGATCAGTTCTGAGAGCCATTTGAAGGCGATTGGGACGAAAAAATTATCTAAAAATTTATGACCAACCATGTCCACAGGACTTGCAGGCAAGAGGGTGACTGAGATTGTTCATATTATATGAGCTTGGCCTACTGGGAAAGCCCACTGGAATTACAATGAGGGTGAACAATATTTTTGGGTTGACTCTAGACGAACAATGTCCACTGGACTTGTATATAAAACGGGAGAATGAAATATTTCCAAACACTTCAAGTTGTGCCTATTAGGAAAGCCCGGGAGAATCGAAGCGGGGCGACTAAGATTCTTAGGTTGATTCATGACTGACGATTTGGGTAAGAAAAATTCACTGCTTTTTCACATTCAAAAGCTAGTAGACTTACTAGAATGACAAAACCTACTATCCAAGTCACAAAGAAAACGGGCGGCACAGCAGAGAAAAACACTTTAGAAGACATATCCATAAAGTTTTGTATCATCATTTATTTACGAAAAAAAAAGGAAAAAAAATCACATTTTCTGCAGAACATTTTCTCAGAAACTTGAAAAATGTAAATACTGGATTTTGGCATAGAGGAGCCAAATATTAGTGAAGTCTGAGTAAGAATAATTTTTTTATAGCTTTACTAACTTCGTCTATTTAGGTGGACTCATCTACTTGAATCTTGAAATATTGATTATGTCGTTACAGCTAACGATATGGCTATTATCTATTTTGAAGGAGAGGTTTTGAGGTATCGTAACTCGCTGCGTCAGTTGAAAATTTTAAAGGTATGGAACTGTTCTGAATTATTTTTGACATATACCTAAAAAGTGTGCAAGTACAACAGGATATCTTAGATATGTTAAATACTGAAAGATCAATACTGAAAAAAAATTTGTACTTACACTAGAAATTAAAACCTTTTTACTTTTACATTTTGTTCTGCTAAACGGAAAAATTAGGACATCAAAGATTAAACAGGAAGGGTGGAACATAATAAGCATATAAAATATAAATACAAACTATAAATATATAAGACTTCTATAAAATATTAAAAATTTAGAAACCTGAGAAACAACGACACTTAAATCTTCGTGATTCTGTCTAATGAAGCACAGCTTCTCACGGATGTAGGAATCAACGGTCAAGAGGGCAGCATTTTCTTGCATGTTCAACATGTCATGCAGCTCTCTGAAGTAGGCTTGAATGTGAAGTCGTGCAGCTTCTGCACTACCAATTGTCACAGTCTCAGTCAGCACTGGGGGCGAATATGCAGAAGATCCTTCAAATTGGGAAGCAACTGTCTCTGAAAATATTTTTGATAATTGTGAAAAGTATTCTCCACTCAAACCACCTTTCTGGAAAAGCACTTTCTTTTTATTATTCTAATTTTGAAGAGCTGAAATTACCTTGATTAGGTTGAAGTGCCCTAGTTGGGTTTAAATCATATTGGGTAAGCTTAGCGACTATACCCTCTGGAACATCCACTGAGTTTTTATAATAAATTTATCAATTTGGTCTATTATTGACAACTTTGTCACATTCCCCTCTCCTCAAGATTTTGGTCATTGGCATACTTATCACATTGGCCCCCCAAGATTTTGCAGGAGTTCTTTGAAGAGTGCAAAGTTTAATTGCATGAATTTTCCAAATAAAAGATTTTAAAAGCATTAGCCCGCAAACTTTATTGTCATACCACGTAAGTGTACAGAAGCTAGTAAAACTTTTGATTAAGATAGTAAAAAATAATACGAAGTAACGTGTGAATGTTCCGATTCCACATATAGAAGTCAAATACTGCCAACAAAAATTACGAGCATACTTCACATAAATGCTTCCTATACAGTAGATAGGCTTCTTGGCAGCTATTTGTTTTCTTGTTGTCGAGAGGATAATAACTGATCTTTTTACTAAGCCTTCTGTTCTTTTTGGCTACGCAATGACTTAAAAGTAACATCATACATTAGTTCTCATCAGCCCTTAAATTCATCTTCCCATAGGCCCCTAGCTCCGATTTTAGTCTGAATACACCCTAAGTCACTAGGAAACGTCCTTACTTTTTACCCCTTTACTTCCCTTAGTTCAGATACATCTCCTCAAAAACTTTCTTCAACTCTTTCATTCTATTTCGTCGTTGAAATATATGTATGCTCACCTTTTTTCGTTACTTTCATGGGGCGATATTCTTTTGCGAATTCGAAACCATAAAAGACACCGCAAAAAAGTAATGTTAAGAATTCATTGTCCCTTCTATTGACGGAATCTAGTGCAGTAAATTTTGATGGTTTATCATTGTTAATGATCAAGAATGATAATTAGCGTTGGGAAACCTCAGCGGACACAGAGCGTTAATTCACAATTAATGTTTATGTTTCTGGTACTGATTACCTACACCCTACACTTTTTACAAGCGTATTTATATATTTTTTTTCCCAAAGGTCTCATAGAATTCCTCACAATGACCTCAGATACTTTTCACTGTAAATATTAATAATTAGCACCAGGAGACCAAGCTTTGCTCAGTCCCAGGTACTGATAAGCTTGTGTATACGTGATTCTCGCTGTCGCTTTTCTTCCAACCGCAGATTTCGTTGTCCATCATTTTCACTTGTGATTTGATGTGATTCTCGTTGTCAAGCATGTTCTCACCAAATATTATGTTGTATTTTATTTTCGTTTGCGATTGGTTATGATAATCGTCGTCACATGTCTTCAGAAGGTTCTTGTTATTGGGGACCTTCTGAAGACATGTCCCCAATAGTATATTATATTAAGTATCATCATCACCTAAGACATTTTTTTTTATGCATTTTACTTTAGCTCTTCAGACTAGTATTGTTGCCTTGGCTGGTACGGGTTGTTTGACAAAATTTCTCAGATTATGTTTTGTATATTGACATTAAATTCGATAAAGATTGTTCATGTAAAGATTGTGTATGTATATGTATATATGTATATGTATATGTGTATATGTGTATATGTATATTTGATTTTCCAGGTTGCTGTTCTTCCAAAGACGAAATTTTCAGCAATTATGAATCTATTTTTTGGGTCGTCCTCAAGGCATAGTTCAAAATCACACATTAAGCATTATATGGTTGAATACTACGGTGACAATATTACTTTCCACTTCTTTCTGTTTTAGTTAAATTGACGCTCTTAATTCAGAACGATCGACTGCAAAAATGAAATTTCCAGAACCTGAGCTTTGCTGGCCTGAATAAAAAACGATCTAGATAGGTCACAGGTTTGAGACAACTTGTTTAGAACCTTGAAAAAAAATTCCAATGAGTGACTAAAAATTAGGTCATTTCGCACCAGGAGTGGTCGTAGGTATTTTAGTATCTCTGAAATATATAAAATTACACAAGATGACAAACTACGCTTAACAGCTAAAGAAAAAGGCATGGAACAAGAAACAGTAAAATCACATTGAATTGCAAACAAAAATGTTACTCAAAGGAATCTGCAATTAAAAGACAAAGCAAAATTGCATTGGAAGGTAGAAACGTGTTAGTTTAACTTGTGTGAGTATGTGAAGGATAGACAAGAAGGAGGGATTGGATTCACACCAGAATCACTTAATTTAATTGATATTGCAGATTTTTGCCCTGGAATGAGAAAGTGTTATTTTAGCCTCTATAATGTCTATATATATATATATATATATATATATATATATATATATATATATATATATATATATATATATAAGGTGAAATTTCATCATTTTCCGCCAGGGGTAGTTGTAGTTTTTAGTATCTATGGCGCAAGCAAAATTACAAAAGACGACAAATGACTCCAAACAGCAAAGGAAAAGGCATAGAAAAAGGAAAAACAAAAATCACACTGAATTGCTAACAAAAATACTGCACAAAGAAATCTACAGTTACAAGACAAATCAGAATCAAAATAAAACGAAGAAATGGGTTAGTTTAGCGTGTGCATGTCTGTAAAGAATAAATAGGGAATAAATGTCGGGATAATATAGGGGATAAATAAATGTCGAATGTATGACACTACAAAATTATACAAGACAACAAATGATTCTGAACATATAAAAGGCATAAAACAAAACAGCAATAAACACACTGAATTGGAAACAAAACTTTGACTTAAAACTAAAAAATAACAAGATAATGAGGCTATTGCAGAATATAGATTTTATAGAAATTACAATGGGATAAAGAATGTGTTGTTTTAGCGCCTGTAAAGGATAAATTGGAAGGGGGAATAGAATTTACACAAAAGTTTCTTAATTCAAGAAAAATTGCTGATTTGCCAGCCTACGACTTGAAACTCAATCATAAAAAGATGGTTATACCAATCCGTAATTCAGATATTTCAGAAGATACAGGTATTGGAACATTTCTGGTTGTTACTTGATTATTTAACAACACAATTACAGTAAAAATATAACAACTGAGGAAAAGCTGAAGGAATTTTTTTTGTATCTATGACGTCAGGTGAAATTACACATGATTTTGATTGAAGCTGGACAGCTAAAGCAAAGGGTATGAAAAATGTCTGTTGCAAAGATTCACAAAGATTAAAAGGTTAATTTAGTTTCTATTACCGATTTCGTTAGTGTAATAATTAACAATATAATGCTATCATGAAATAACACTTGAATAATATGAACAACAATTCATTACCTAATAGTAACTAGCGATCAAATAATTTATTTAAAATACTTATTATATAATAAATTAACAAAATAATAATTAATTTTTTTTAATATGAATTATGATTTACTTCCAGATCTTTTACTGTGAAAGCAATTTACATCATTTTCACTAAAGTTATTGCACAACCCACATATTGGTAGCAATTATTTTGTTTTTAATAATTGAAGTCTTTCAAAATAGGTGTGTTCAACTGCACAGAAGGAGATCTCTATTTACTCAATTGTTGAAAAGCTTACCAAGTTTCCGTATTGATTCTTGAAGTCTATCACCGACATCTTTACCCGTCGAAATTGCAGATGCCACTGAGAGGCGTAACTTTTCAGCTTCCGTTTCAATCAGCCCATGCTAGAAAAGAATACTTATAATATAATAACAATATTTGATGTTGTTAATGTGATAATTAAAAATTGATCCACAATAAAAACTTTAACAAGTACAACTATTTATACTAATATTCAAGCTTCAACTAATGAACTTTGCTCTCATTACTTCTAGATCGTTTCGATCAAAAGTTTAAACTAAATCCTTTAATTGTATTTGTATACTGTTCTCTCGTTTTCTCTTTTTTGGGGTCATGACCCTGCAGTTTTTCTTTGTGTCAAATGTACTATACTATACTGTTTCGTATTTCTATAAATTCAATTTGGTTGCTTAATAGTCCATTTTCTTTAAAATATACCATTTAAGTAAACTTAGCAATAAAAAAAACCTACCCCCTTCAACTCGATCGTACCAATTACACTTGTGGAAATCTGAGATATGGCAGGGAGTTTCAGTTCTCATTGAAGTAACTCGAATAGCTTCCTTTCCCTACGTGGATTAGTAGCGACAATTGTATTTATTATTGGTGGCGATTTTATTTGTTTTTAATTTAGTGTTTTTCTTTTAATCTTGTGCTGAGGACGCCTAGTTTGGATACAGGCGAAATATCTGCGTTGTTTTAGTCTTTCCTCTCTACTGGCCGTAGTCTCGTTTGAGGTTTTTTTTTGTGGAGTTTTATCTCTCTTTGTTGTTTATTGCCATGTCTGGCCAGTTTGGCTTAAGAACTTTCATTCGAAGATTAATCTGCAGACTAAGATTAGAACATTGGAATCAACAGTGACGACAGTGGTCAAATATGGTTCTGAAGCATGGGCAATCCGAAAAGCAGATAAAGATTTGCTAGATATTTTCCAGAGAAATTGTCTACGGATTGTTCTGGGAACCCGGTAGACTGATCGTATTTCAAACAGTAGGCTGTAAACAGTAGGTAATAGATTGATTACGAGCTTTTTCATGTTTTTTCTGATCCCCACCTACAGATGCAAGACTCACCTTGCAATAGTCCTGTAAAATACAAAAATTATGGTAAGGATTAAGTAGCTTTTAGTTTGTGCTGCCAAAAATTGGAATCCGCATTAAGCCCATAGCAGGTGGATCAGAAAAATAAGTTTTTATACAATCTTTGTCTCTTCGTTTAATATAAATTGAACTAATGTTAAAGTTCTTAACCAGAAGACTTATTGATGCATTCAAATTTCTTATTCCTGCCAGAACCTTTGGTGTCCGATTGTAGCATTAATTTCCAGCGACGAAGTGCTGATTAGGTTGAGTTTAGCATCAAAGCAAAACGCTTGCGGTGCAGACCCTCTGGTAATCTGCTCTGTTTAGTGAGACGGAAGCTTTTTTTTATCACCCGATTGCTACCATTCATCAGGTGGTTTTTTAGCCATCCGTTTTGGCTGATCAGAATCTATTCGCCCCACAATAAAATCCCTGATCTCTCATCCCTTAAATCCCTGATTTCTGGAATTGAGTCTCTTGGTTACGCGTAGATGCTAACGGGAGAAGACATTAACGAGAGACATTAACTATTCCAATATACATAATAGTGGAGTCGTTGCGCATTTAGATGACGTGATTTTCTTGCCAGCTATTGAAACTTCTGAAGTTCATGAAAATATAGATGAACGTGACTATGATCATTTAAATATATTACTTACAATTCAAATTCGCTCAAATTTCAGCTATAGTCCTTCTTTTGTTAAGCCAAAAAGGTGATTAATAAATGAAATCTATTTTTAAAAATGCGAAAAAGAAGTTTTTCAAGAAAAGTAAAGGTAAAATAAAAAAGTAAAATAAAAAGTAATTAAACATAATATCAGAAGAAATAAAAACTTACAATAACTGAAACTCAAAACGACCAAAAATTACTATTAAAGAATAAATGAAACCCAAAACGAACAGAAAGTAAATAAACAATCACAGCAAAGAAAAACAAAACATTCGACAGGTGCTAATATAAACGAATAAATAAATGTTAAAAAAAGAAAAGTCTAAAAATGAATACACAAAACAAGCCGAAAACGAGCAAAATCTTTTGCTATAAAAATATAAATGAAATCCAAAACGAACACAAATGAATAAATAAATATTAAAACAAGTAAAATTTAAATTTAATATGCAAATCAAGCTTTACAAAAATCACTACAAGCAAGAGTTGGGGTACAGCCTCTTTCCCTAACTGAAAAACTCTAAGGCCTACTACGTCATTGGTGCTTTACTGAAAACCATATGTGTTTTGAACAGTCTCAGAAAAAACTATAGTCAAACGGAGTATTTGATATATAATGATATTAATTGTTGAAAGCTCAATAGATCAAGATTTTATTTCACTATAATTTTTACTATCATTTTCAATGCTGTAATAACGGTGAAGCGCCAATGACGAAGTAGGCTTTAAAGTTTTACAGTTAGAGAAGCGGACAGTATCCAAACTCTTGTTTGTAGCGAAACTATATTAGTTTTGAAAAGTAGTGCAAGAACTAATAAAATTCCGCCGAATATTTTAAATATAATGATGTTAATTGCTGAAAACTCATCAGTTCAAAATTTAATTTACTGTCATTTTTATATTTATTTACAATGTTGCAACAAGCAAAAAAGAAAATATTTCTAATGTAATTACTTTTCAATAAAGCAACAATGACGCACTAGGTTTTAGACTTTTACAGTTAGGGAAGGAAGAAGTAATTAAACTCTTGTTTGTAGTGATTTTTATTCGTTTTAAACTTGATTTGCATATTCAGTTTAAGTTTTACTCGTTTTACGATCTACACATTCGTATCAGTACCTGTTGTACATGCTTCTGGGTGAAGCTGCAGGGTAGGATTATCCATTAACTGGAAGAAGATGAAAGTCGCGCTAGTGCAGCCAAAGTCTAGCGTTGACAATCCTAATTACTTAGTTACCGGAAACTAAATCGAAGTAGTTGACCACTTCCCTTATCTTGGCTCTATTATATCATTCAATGGCTGGATTGACCATGGGGTTGCCGCCCGTGCAGCCAAGGCCTCTGCCGTCTTCGCTAGTCAAAGCCAAGTTTGGAAAAAGCCATCTATCAAACGAGCCACCAAAATGAAGATCCTTGGAGAGTCAGTCCATTTGATCCGACTACATGGAGCTGAAGCTTGGCCTGCAACTGCAGCTGTCAAGCACCGCCTCAACACTCTTCCGTCTAAGTAGCTTCAAGAAATCGAGAGAAGTCCGATGGACAGACTTTGTCAGCAACGACTGCCTACGAAGTATGACTTCCCAGTCACATTTGTCACACCTGGTTGCCGAACGTTCCAGCGAAGTGATAGTCTCGAAAATTTCCAGGACCAAGCTCGAAATTTGCCGTCTGATACAGATCCTCTTACTGCAGACAGACCCACATGGAGAAGGCTGACGACACTCTCAACGCCACCCCGGCACGAGGATTAAGCAAGTAAGTATGTTTGTTAGCAATGATTGTTTATTTAATTTATGTTCGTTTTGGGTTTTCCTTTATCCTTCAATAGCAAAAGACTTTTGTTCGTTTTTTGATTTAATTATTTGTTTATATTGGTATCTACTGTATCTTTTTTTGCTACGATTGTTTATTTAATTTCTGCTTGTTTTGGGTTTCATTTATTCTTTAATAGTAATTTCTGGTCATTTTGAGTTTAAGTTATTGTAAGTTTTTATTTCTCATGATTTTACGTTTAATGTGGGCTTAACTTTTCTCGAATTTTTTTTTTCATTAAGTTTTGTTTTAGATCAATTTCTGTTCGTTTTTTATTGCCAAAATTTAATGTTTTTTTGAAATTCCTCTATCAAAAAAATAATTTTTATACCAAAATAAATTCCTCTATCAAAAATAATTTTTTATGCCAAAATAAATTCCAACATCAGGCCATGGATAAAGCTATCTAAGAAATATATGCATCTGGGGAAATGATGGTGGGGGGGGGGGTAAATTCCATCCGATCACTTTTGACTCTTAAAAAGGACACTAGAAATTCTGACTTCCAATCGAATGAGCCCTCTCTGAAGTTCATACGATCATCCCTTCCGTAAAAACCAAATATAGCCCCAGGACATAACTTAAAACACTTGCCTTCGGGCCCTGGAGGTTTTGTTGACCACAGAGTTTTGTTATCTGATCTTCAAACTATCTTTAACACAATGGCTATCTCAAAATTTTAATCAGATACATTTGGAGGAAATAATAGTGTATGGGGGGGGGAGATTAGCTGCCCTTCGATCGCTTTTGACTCTTAAAAAGGCACTCAAACTTCTAATTTCCAATCGAATGACCCCTCTTCGAAGTTTATACAACCACCTCTTCCATACGATATGCCTTTGGAAAAAAAAATAATAATAATAATAAAAAAAAACATGAGAGCCTTATGGCCTTCATTATAGGTAACGCTATAGAGTTGCCTCTACTAGGCATATTGTAAGTCTGCACATTTATGTCACTACACTCGACCTGCTGTTGTCAAATATTCCTGTGCCTTTCCAGCTTCTTAACATTAGTTATGCTGTGAGTGACGCGCGTGAGTAAAACACTTATTGCAAGAATATTGTCATATGCCTTAAACTAGCAGAAGCTAAAGCTGCACTTATGATTTAATTGAGGTAAAATACCCGGAAGCCTTTTTGGAAATGTGATCCTAAGCTCAAAAAGGTGAGAAACAAAGCGAAGAATATGATTAAGAACGTGGGTTTCGTGTGGAAGTTCCCCTAGTGGCTACGTTCTTAATATAAAACAGAAAACAGAGGGTGATTTCAGATATTACTTGGGAGCTCTTTGGTCTTTTGAGGGATGATTTCAGTTGGAATCAAAACAGTGGAATAGCCTTTTGAATGTCTCTAAACATGAACATTCACCTGGTGGCATTATTGTGACCTGGTGACTGGTGACTGGTGACACTATGGGTGAGTCAGTCAATGGCCAGAAGGAATTATTAGCTATTGAGAAGAGGGGGTATTTTCCGACCACTCCTATTATATATGATGGTGTCCACAAGATCAGGCTTTGTGGCCCTGTAACTTGTAAAAAAACAAAAACAAAAAGAAAATAAGTTCTATATAGACAGAGAGTAAATTGAGGGTGGAGTGACAGGGGAGGCAAGAACCTTCCTTAATTTTGGAAACACTTTTTTGGTTTTTTTTTTATTAAAAAATTGAAAAAAACGGTAAATTTTTCATTCCCCTAGATTGAAAAAATGTAATTTGCTTTTCCCTAAATTTTCGGGAGATGACACATCCGAGGATAACATTTTGTCCTTCTTGATGTTATATTGTCTTTTGGGGAGCTATGTTTGTGCCAGTACACAAACGTACAGAGGATGAATCAGGTATATGACTACAACATAAAAAATAGTAAAAAGACGAATTTTGTCTGATTGGTTTCAGAAACAGTAAATGGTAAATAACTACATCCACTACATTGCCAAGTTGCCACATTCGACGTTCAAACCAATAGTTATGTGTAGATTTAACGTAAAACATGTAATTAGCTTTTGTAATAAAACAGTGATTCTAATAGGTTATATAAAACACTATCAAGTGGTCAAGAGACACTGAAAACTTGTTTGTTCTTTCTCACTTTAAGGAGGAAATTGAAAGAGCAATGGCCAAGATCAGTTATAAATAATCATTTACTCTTTATATACCATAAACAAAAAATTTTCGGAGTTTTTCTGAACCTTCTGAAAGCAATAGGTAATACTTTTGTTTTCCTTCTGAAACTAAAAAAAAATGGTTTCTCATTTCTCTTAATTTTTTTTTTATATAATTGGAAACTTTAATTTACTAAGGTCCCTGTTGATAAAAATTCAGCTTTGAAAACCCAAAAACGGTTTATTAAACTTCTTAAAAATGAATTATTCAAGAAAAAAAATCGACTGCTATGACTGACAAGTTAGCCAAGACACGAACAACTTGCCATAATCTACTGCTGTGAAAAGCATAGGGAGGTCGGAAGCAAATTCAAGTTATCAAGTAATTCAAGCGGTCTTAACACTAGAAAATAATTTATAAGAATTGGAACATAGAGAGGGTTAATATCTACCATGTGACCCTTATGTCGTCCGTAGTCCTTACAAATGAAACAACACAACGGTGAATCGACGCAACTCTTCTCCAAGCACACGAATTCAACAAAATGGAGCGAATGATACTGACATTTTGGACGTTGTCTTGGTCGTTCAGATACAGGAATCCGCAAGTGTTTCATTAGAGTTCGCGTATTATGTGTCATATCAGAGCACTCGGCGCATAAGTTTGTCAAACAGACTGTGCAAAACACAGATGCAACATGCGTTTCTTCTTCATCACATGCAATAGATGGCTGTAACGAAAAGAATAATTATGTTTCTTTAGGAGTTAAATTATCATGGTAAATTCGGTTTTAAAAACGTAAAATACTCCGTTGAAGATTCATCACTCAATGAAAAAAAAATTATATTCTACTATTGTTTTACTATATTATACTATTACTATATTATATATTACTATATTATCTTGCATTACTGTTTAACATTCAAGTACCAAGGGGATCAAAATTTACATTTTCCACTCCCTGTATCCAATTAAAGTCTATTTATTCCTGAAACTTGCAGTTGTCTGAGATTTTGTTGGTTCTTTTAGAAGCATAAAGTTTCTAGGGCAGTATCACATCTTGTTCAGCATTGCCACGTTGAAACAGAAACAAGTGAGCCAAGCTAATTCGTTAAATTTGACAACCTTATTGTCGGTAAAAACTCAAACACTAGTAATAATCTGTTGATCTCCAAAGACAACTACATCTTAAAAGGATAGCTAAAGCTTCTTCAGCAGTTTCGAACCACATCTTTTAGCTTATTCCTCCCAATCTCTTCCATTTTTTTTTAATTTGGCGTCTTCTACTATTAATAGCTGGATAAATGTATGTGAAGGTCTTCTTTATGAAAAAATGAATTTCCAATTTCTAAATATAAATATATGCGTAAGTTTTAACTTAACGAATTTATATAAATTTCATTTTTGCTGTCTTTGGTACTTAGAAAACAAGTAGTGATCTTTAATGTGGATTTTGTTTTCCTGAAGACAGTAATCAAAATAAAACTTAGGGAAAATTTCAGCGATGACTAATTGCTGTCTTCAACGACAAGCTTCAAACGACAAAGATTCCAAGACTCTCTTGACTAACGAACCAAAATAATAACAATAAAAAAAATCACACTGGAAAAAACTCTTTGGCCTTCTTTACAGCAATCCACCTAGTAAAACACAAACCACGTTGCCAAACATGCAACCTTTTTTCTGATTGTGACTGAGAAGTTTTACTAGCCAAATTTACAACAGCATCAGCTCTTTCCGGAAGAAGTTTAATTTCTAATTTTGAATATTTTATGTTCTCCTGATGGTGCATTTGTAAAATATTTCGCAGATTATCAAAATCAGCCTTCATTTTTGGCCTTTTTGGACTTCTGGGCAAATCTCTCAAGATATTGACTTTGTTTGGTAACATTGGACGTGTACATAGATTATCGTTTTCCGTCCTAGACCCAACAAGCTTAATGAAAAGTTTATTTTACCCATGCTCCCGTTTCTGTGGAAGCTTCTGGCAGTAGTATACTTTGGCTTGAAGTTCGGTGACAGACTCTTAAGCAATGTTGACTTCGCTGACGATTTGGCACTCATGAAAAACACCCTCGAAGAACTTTGGGCAGCGCTGACAGTTATGAGAGAAGAAGCTAGTAAGGTTGGGCTCAACATTAGCTGGAGCAAAACAAAATGAAGTTCATCGACCCGCAACTGTCTCAACAACCCGCTCTTACAATCAAAGTATGCCAAAATTAAGTAGCAGTCGTGAAGAAATTCGCGCACCTTGGCTGCATTCTATCAGGTGATGGATCAGTCGAGAGCAAAGTCAGCGCAAGAATCGCCAAGGCAACTTCCGTCCTAGGGACACTTACATGGGCACCCATAAGGAGGGGGGTGCCAGCCCCTTGGAGGAATGACGCTGCCTTATCTTTTATATTTTTGTTTTGAGATTTGTATTATACAACTAGACCCCAGCGCCGTGCGATAAGGCAAGGTCGGCGGTGGCAGGGCAAAAATAGCAGGAGCGGCGCGCCGCTCGCGCGATCATTGTTGAGCACAAACATTTATGTTTTGATTAATTTTTCTTAAATTCAAGCTTTAATTCATATCAGATTTGGACATCGGCTATGGCATTTCAGAACCCTTGCACAATAGTTGAAATATTTAACAGCTATGTATTCCTAACATAATTAATTATCAAAATTAGTAGTATTTTTTTCATGGAGCAACCGTCTTCATCGAAAAGAACTGTCACAATTTACACCGCATCTGGGTTGGTAGAAAAATCTTTTGCCCTAGATTTCATACCATCAAACGTCCAGAAGGAATTTGCAAGGTATATCCCCTTCCAATTCAGATTATTTTTATAATGAAAATCTGTGCTCTTAAATGCAATCCAACCAAATACTTTTTAGCCCGAGGAGCTAGTGGATAAGTGCCAACCTCACAAGAGGTTCGAACTCCTGCTCCATCCCTCCCCGCACTGCCATCCTCTCACCCAATGCTTTCAGTAAGCCCTGTGATTTTGCAACCAGTGTGAAATAGGGTGGTTAAACCTGAATAAGTGAAACCACATCCCAGCACCACCAAGAAAACAAAATGCTTCAAGGAAGAAAGGAGGGCATAAAAAATGCTCACTGATACATCAGTAAAAGCCAAGGTTGAAGCTGCCTTTGCTACAAGGAAGGCAAAGAAGAATTGGAAAAGAAAAATTGGAGTAGCAAAAGCAAGAAAAAGCAAGAAAGATTTGGTGCATTTAAAATAGTTAATGTTGTATATGGGTGGAAATAGAAACGTCCATAAATCGCAAGTTCCTACATGGAATTTAATCTCGCGTCTGTTCGAAAGACAATTGTCTATTCAATGGATGTATTACAAGAACTAGTACTGAATAAAAACTCACCCTGGAAGCACTGAATTCTTGAAAACTATTTATGTGTCCAATTAATTGCTTAATTTGAAAACTGCACTTGATTTCTAAGCAGATAAATCAAAATCCTTAACCACACGAGAAAAGAAAAGCTCCAGCAGTGCAGATGACACAATAAACAATTGGCTCAACTTAATTCAAAGTAGAGTGGAACGCTGCCACCTCGGCCAGCGGCGGCATTATGACACTTCGGTGGCGGTCAACCGGGCCTCTCGTCGGTGGCGTTTGATGCATGCATCGGGGTATCGCCGGGGTATATACACAGCATTGGAAGTTCCAGTTGGACCAGGTACCCCCCCCAAATTCAGCTTATGGACGCCCATGGAGACTTAATAAAATTCGGAGCAACCCTCTTGTCAGCCGCCCTACAAAGATGCAGATAATTAATTTATCTGTCGGCTACGTCCTACTACATGGCCCAGAAACTCGGCCAGCAACCACCAAGACCTAGAGGATGCTGGATATAATTAAACCAAAGGACTCCGGAAGATATAGGGAGTTCCTCGGTACAACTTTTATCAGCAACACCAACCTCCTGTCCAGTACAACACAGGTTCCATTCTCCCTGCAAGTTGCGCAACGTACACTGTGATGGTACGGCCACCTTCTCCAAATGCCACAAGAAACCCCTTATCGTATCGTATGATTTTAACCCAGTGGTCGCTGGATGGAAAGGATCATGCAGTCGACAAGAGCAAGACGGTTGGGATAATCTACATTATTTTCTAAGCAAGGCAGGCATAAGACCTGAAGATACACCCGCGGCAGTTAGAGACCAAATTTATTAAATAAGGATAATGTCTGCTGTCTCTACACTGGCGCCAAGTCAGCAGAAGAATTAAGCAAGTAAGTAAAGTAGTCTGGCTATAGCTCCCAACCACTGACCTTCTCATATTTATGCGAGGCCTTAATCTCTAATGGTGCTGTTTAGCTTCATCTCTATAGGTTATTTGTTACAGCCTCGCAATTCTCTTGCATTTTTCTTGATGGCTTTTATCACTACAAAATTTACTCATTATTCTGCTAGTCACTATTTGTCTATGTTTGTTTTGGTAACTTTCGTCTTTCCTATAAAGTATTTAATTCATTGTTTGTCTCTTTTTCGCACTAGCCCTGGTCGGTTGAACAGCTTTTTGTCGTTTTTTACTTGAGGACTTACTGTGTCTAAAGATCTGGATCACAAGAGAGCTTAGTAGCCATTCTTACGTGTACTCAAGAACTGATCCTTTCAGCAGCAATTTTATTTCTTTTAAATGTCCTTTTCATTTTTTTTTTAACATAACCCCACCTCTTCTTTTCAGTGGCACCAATAATAAAAAAACAAACTATTTAAACATTTACAAAAAACTAAATGCCACCTACACTTTCATTTACTTAAAAATAGCAGCCGAAGAGTTTCGCATTATTGTACTACTACCTCAAGACCGCATTAAAAGAAACTCTCTCCAGCAGAGATGACGTACTCCCACTACAGGAAGTTCCCTCTTGCGGTAGCCACTTTACAACATCAAATGACAAACTTTCTTTAATTTCAGTTATGAGAAGAGGCCATGCAGCTTTTTTCGTCATTTCTTTCATGAGAATTTACTGCCTAAAATTCTAGATCACAAGGCAACTTAGTAACCATTCTTAGGTGTGCTCGAGTACTGATCCGTTCATCATCTTAACTCTCCTCTTCAGATTTTTCAGGATACTTTCTCTCTTTTTGCTCTAGTGTTGTTTTCTTGCAACAGTTAGATTGGTTGCTTGCTTGGATATTTTCTCAGTTTCTCTTCCGTTTAGCTTGCTCTCTTGACATCATTATTTTTATAAGTGTTTTTTGTTGATTATCAACTTTAACTATTGTAGTGACTTGACTTTACATCCTTTCATACTGGCATATTACGCAAAAATACAATCTTTTACGTAGAAACATAGAAGATTCTCTACTAACACAAAGTACTGCTCCCACTACATTCTTCAACACAGGGTTATCATATATGTATTGAGTCGAGGCAACATTAAAACTCACAGGCCTTTAGTGTAGCTTTAGTGCTTTGTGGATTGATAATTTGTGATCTGTGTGAGCATGACTTCTCTCTCTTAATTGTTGGTGGGTCCTCAAAATAAAGAAATAACCATACGAACATGGGAGTTTAAACACGCCACCAGCTTAAATGGGGCTGTTTTTATCATTCCCGCAGCTGAAAAGCTCTGAACTTTATTTAAACCCTCAAATGTGGCATTGAGACTAGCTTATTTTAAAATTCTTGTTGTGCGGTGTAGTCATAACAGTATAGTCTGGTATACAATAAAGATATGAATTAACTTACATAAAAAGGGAAAAGATAAGTTGGTTGAAGACTACAGAGGTGATAGACCACGAGGGCGCCAAATTTAAGCTATATAACTGCTCATAATGGTCGACTGCCTTAGAATGGACTATAGTACTAAAAGTAAGATTTTTAAATAAGTAAAAGGTGAGTGGAGCTCGTCCGGAATGAAGCAGACCTTGGTCTGCTGACCCCGTACCACTGGATATGGGTGAATCCCCTATATAAACGCTCCACGTAAAGGGTGGCCTTGACCTCACAAGGTGGGTGGAGCCCAACCCAGGGACACTTAATAGTTAGACTCGAACCTAATTGCAACGAATAGTGATGTTATTGCCTCGGATGATCGATCTTCTTTTTACCCTTCAAGACTTCAGCATGTCCCCGGACCAAAATTTGACATTTGTTTGAACCTTATTGACCAAGGTGGTCTTCGCCTGGCCACCTGGAATGTTCTGACCCTTAACTTCCCTGGAGCAAAGTCAATGCTTGCGCTAGAACTCAAGCGTTTTGGCGTGGCTGTAGCAGGCGTAACTGAAGCTCGCCTTATAGGAAATGACTCTGAAGACATCGGTGAAGGCTATCACCTAATCTGGTCGGGTGACCAGAGAACCAAAACTAATGGAGTCGCACTTGTGCTAGACTCTCGGACCCGGAGGTGCCTCCTTTCTTACGAGCAAATTTCAGACAGGATACTAACAGCGCAAATCCAGCACAAACATGGAAAATGGACCATCATTGTCTGCTGCGCCCCAACAAACCAAGCCCCAGATGAGGTGAAAGATCGTTTTTACGCCCAGCTGTCTAGCATCCTAGCAAAAGTATCCCCTCGTGATGTTTTAACCCTTCTTGGCGACTTCAACGGCACTGTCAGAGATACAGACGGTGTTTGGAATAGTGTTCTAGGACCTGTTACACCCGACTGCTTGAACGACAATGGGCTAAGGCTCCTTCAGCTGTGCAACATGCACGATCTCGTGATCACCAACGCCCTTTTTCAAAGGAAAGAAGTTCACAAATATACCTGGTATAGCAGTGACGGACGAACAAGAAAGATGTTAGACTACATAATCGTGTCCAGACGCTGGCGTTCCTCTAAGACTAATTGCAAAACTTACAGAAGTGCAGAATTGGGAAACGCCGACCACAGACTTGTCGTTTCTAACCTTAGACTACGCCTGAAAGCCCGGAGGACGGTGGTCACTGAAAGTGACCACCGTCCTCCCAAATTAGACCTGAATAATCTCACAAACTCCAACACGCGCCAAGTCTTTGCTGTCTCCATCTCAAACCGTTTCGACTGTCTTGGTCAAATTTCAGAATCTGAAGAAGCATGGCAACTATTCAAGGACGGCGTACTGCTTTCAGCCGAAAGTACTATTGGTCGTCTAAAACCCAGAAAAAAGTCCTAGATATCGCAGGAAACTCTAGATATTATTGAACAGCGTCACAAAGCACGCCTAGCGAAGGACATGGTTACCTACAGACGTCTAAATGGCGTAAGAAATAAATTCCTCCACAGAGACAGAAAACTGTTCACCGAAAGAAAGGCAGCTGATCTCGAGGAGGCCGCCAGAAAGGGTGACACATGCGCTTTATACAAACATCTTCGGGATCTTACAGATGGAAAGCCATCCTCTCTAGGCCCTATCATATCTAATGATGGAAATATTATCACTGACGAGAGCACTCAACTGTCCGCCTGGAAGGATGACTTCTCTTCACTTCACCTTAGAGATAGCCATTTGCTTATTATCTAGTCCTGTTTAATTCTGAAAGATAACTTAGATCTGTTTTTATTGAATCAAGAAGAGACCTATTACTTTGAATCATGAAAAGCTTTATACCTCACACTACTGCTCCAAGTTTAAAGTCATGCTCCCAATGTCCTTCATGGATAATAGGAGAACATCCCAGTAAAATTTCAAAGCAATATATCACTTCACAAAAAAAGGTTAAATATCATACCCCTGGATATGATGAATGGAAATTCGTAGCTTCCTGTATATTTCATAATTTCAAAGCAATATCACTTCACAGAAAAAGAAGAAGAAATATCATACCCCTGGATATGATGAATGGGAATTCGTGGCTTCCTGTACATTCCTTTCTCTCTCTACTATTTGAAGCTTTTCAAGTAGCTCTAACAAAGCAAAATTCTTCTTTAAAGACCATACAGCAGAAGGTCCTATAGAGATAAAGAATAATTATAAAACCTATAATTAAAAACACGACAAACAGTATTGCAGATAGTTCATAAATAGTATCAATTGGCTATAACTAATGGATGATCATCTCTTTGAACTTTGACGAAATTTCTTTTTGTTAGTTTATCATAGTTTTGACTTCCGTCATTTGTATTGATTTGTCTGCATAATTATGCAAGTATTTCTGCATAATCTGCATAACTATGATGTTTCTGCATTACAATTATCTTCCTACCATAATTACAAGAACTGGATCTGAGGGTAGATCTAAAGAAATTAAAAAAAAGAACAGAAAAAACGATTGCACGCGTAGTATTTTCTTTTTTTAACGACTGCAGTAATGCTTTGTAATGTTTAAACTTTCTTATACAGAAAACAGCACTTCAACTTTAAAAATAAATAAAAACCTAACAGTAGAGCTCCATTAAGCAAAAAAAGCAGAAATAAAGTTAAATAATCTTCCAAGTGAAAAACTACCATAAATCACTAGCAATAAATAAATGAAACTCAAAACAAACAGAAATTATAATAAATAGCCGAGTCAGAATCAAAACGAGCAAAAATTAACATTAGTACGGTTCATAAGCCCCATACCTTCTCAAGACCGGAACATAATTTGCACTTTACTGAAAGAAAAAAAGCGAATGACCATGGATTGTCAGTTTAATTGACATGTACTGATATTTATTCGTTAAAGTTTTATAATTTTTATTTATGAAAGTAAAAAAGTGAAAATATTTAAAACTTGTTTTGCTTTCAGTAAATCACAAATTATGTTTTAGTCTTGAGAAGGCATGGGGGTTATCAGCCGCACTAGCGTTAATTTTTGCTCGTCTTGAGTTTGACTCGGGTATTTGTTGTATTTTCTGTTCGTTTTGAGTTTTATTAATTAATTGATAGTGATTTGTGGTAGTTTTACGCTTGAAAGATTATTTGACTTTATTTCCGCTCATTTCTGGCTTTATGGAGCTCTTTACTTTTTTTGAAAAAATTCGTTCTGTGGAAAAAGTTTTCTTAAATTGATTTCTATTCGCTTTTATTGACATAGTCTTTTTCATGGAATTTTTTTTATGTCTTTTTAGATTTTTTTCTATAAGAATCAATATTTTGAATTGCTATTTGCATGTGGGAGAAACTTTTTCAACAATTTTTAATCCTGACACGAACAATATTTTTTAATTTGATTTTATAACTCCTAAAGTTGACCTGAAAAATAAAACAATATCATTCCCGTTCTATCCATGGTCTTTGACAACCTGGATACACTTACACTCTTTTTATTTATTTAAATTTTAAGAGCAGAAGTAGTAATAGTATTAGCCCAAAAGTTTTAACTTAATACTCCCAGTCGTTCTTGATATATAGCTGAGGTGTCTTCTTGGTAACCATAAACACAGTATCTTTTTATTTAGTTTAAAGTGACATTTAGTTTTAATGCATAATGGACCAAGTGCATGATTGTCGGGGATTGGTATTCCCAATATACCTAAAGACATTGTTGCCGACCTTCTACTATGCTGAACAAAATGGCTGACTCAAAATTTCGACTTGATATCTTTTGAAAATGAATAGGCCTCAGAGACAAGGACTACTTGCCCTCCAATTTCTTTTTACTTTTAAAATGGGAACCAGAACTTTTACTTTTGAATCGAGTGAGCTCCTTTAAAATGTTCAACATTTCCAGCTATTATAGAGTGGTGCTGCCTATGATATACTTTGTATGCCCTTTTGAAAACCTGCATACATACAGTTTTTTTCGTCTAATTGAAACTCACCTTAACATCCTTAGCGTCATTAATTACAATAACTGTAGTGGTAGCATTAAAAGTATACACATAGTACCTTGTGGCTAGTTCAAAATCCCACACAACATACCCTTAAACGTCTAACTTAATAATATAATTATTTCTTCAGATATTGCTTTGTCACCTTTCTGAAAGTCCATAGCCTCATAGTTTGTTTTAATTTAGTTCAACATCTGCTTAAATATTCCTGAAAAGCTTCACCTTAATACCCTTAGATTTTACAACAGCAACAGTTGTAGCAGCATTAGTAGCAGTATGCGCATAACACCTTTGGTTTCTCAAACGTCCTCTTCAACATAAGCTAAATGTTTCAGCTTAATACCATCAACCGTTCCTATAACATTTCTGATGCGTCCGCTTGACAACCTGTGTGGGCATTGTGTGTTTCGAATTAGTTATATTTAGTTTCTATATATCCCAAATATTTCACCTTAATATCCTTAGCTTTAATAGCAGTAGAAGTGATATTAGCGGTAGAGTCTAAGCTTTAGTAGCAGGAGTAGTTATAGGAGTAGTAATAATAGTAACAGTTTTAGTACAATGAGAAGAAGCAGTAGCATTAGGATGAAAATATTTTCTTTGGGTTAGTTCAGCATTCTTCACAACAAGCCCTGTTAGTTTCAACTTTACACACCAGACTATTCCTAAGATGTTGCTGTTTCACCCTTTTGATAACCTGCATACAGAAGGTGTGTTGTGATCCAGTTCACCTTTCCCCTCAAGATTCTTTAAAAATTTCACCTTCATACCCTTAGGCATAGTTGCAATAGTAGTCACAGTAGTAGTATTGATATCAGTAGCATTATCATATTGCCTTTTGATCAGTAGAACATCCCTCTCATCAACTCCTAGAAGTTTCTACTTACTACAACTAGCCGTTGCTATGACATTGCTAATACGTCCTTTAGAAAACTTTGATGTTATCAAATTTTCCTCTCAGTGCTCTTAGTCTTACAAGCAATATCAATGGAAATAATTCCCCTTTAAGAATTCTCTGAAAGTTCCAACTTACTACCCAAACCAATTCTTGAAATACACTATTTTAACAATTTGCACGCAAATTGCAGCTTTTGATTTAGCTCGAATTTCCCAACAATACTGTAAATATAGTAGTCTGGTAGTAGTAGTAGTGGTGGTAGTTGTAGGAATATTGGTAGCACGCACATATTGCCTTTTCGACTATATCCCTTATCATTTTCTGAGTTTTCCAACTTAATATACTCAGTTATATTTGTGTTACACCCTTTTGACAATCCTTATACACATAAAATATTTTGATTTAGTTCAACATTCCCCTCAACATTCTCCGAAAGGCTCACCTGAATGCCCTTCATCTGCTTGGAAAGTAAAGTTCAAATATGAGTACCTTTCTCAATAACATATGCTGTGAATAAACAATGAAAAAACTGCCCAGCTTACAGCCCTTGTCCTGAGGACTGTGGGGAGGTTGATATCCCAAAAGACAAAATAACTGGACTTTTCAACACGACTGAAAAAAACAGATCTCTTGAAATTTCGATCGGATATGTTTCGGGTAATGATAGGCTTGGGGGCGGGAGTAGCCCTCCATTCATTTTTGACTCCTAAAACGGGCATTAAAACTTCGGACTACCAATCAAATGAGCTTATAAGGCCACCCGTTCTATTAAAACCCTATATGCCCCAAGACATCACTTATAACCCTGGCTCTGGGTTATTGTGTCCACCATAAGAGCGTTGTTATATGATTTTTAGACTGTTGGTAACAAAATGGCTATCTCGCAATTTCGATTGAATGCGTTTTGGGAAAAGAAGATGTCAGGGAGGGGGGCTAGCTGCTCTCCATCATGTTTGACTCTTAAAAGGGAACTAGAACTATGCATTTCAAATTAAATGAGCCTCTTCTAAAGTTCACACGGCCACTCCTTCCATAAAAACCTTATATGGCCCTAGGCAAAACTTACAACCCTTAGCCCCATATTCTGGGGGATTCTGTCCCCCTCCCCCCAAAAAAGCCTTATATAATCTTTGGACGATTTTTGAACAAATGGCTATCTCAAAATTTGTATTGGATGTATTTATGGAAAATACGACGTAGGGAGTGGGGCTACCCCTGATCATTTTGATTTATAAAAAAGGAACTTGAACATGACCACCCTTTTCATAAAAAACCTTATATGACCTCAGGGCATAACTTACAACCCTTGTACTGTAAACTGTGGTAGGGGGGATGCCATTTTCAGACATAACTTCAAGACCTTTCAACTACGCTCAACAAATAGTCGATCTCAAAATTTTGATAGGGTGTGTTTTGGGAATTGATGGGTGTGTTGGGCGGGGGGGGGGGGCTTTTTGCCCTCCAATCATTTTTGACTATTAAAAAAGGTTCTTTCAATTTCCAGTCGAATGAACAATTTTTGAAGTTGCTATGATAACAAATGGACATCTCAAATTCCGATCAGATTCATTCCGGGAAAATACGAGGTGTGAGAGGGGGGGGGGGCATCCGCCTTCTGATCACTTTGAATCTTAAAAAGGGTATTAGAAAATCTAATTACCAATCCTCCGAAGTTTATACGACTCTACCCCCTCTGAAGTTTACACAACCTTATATGCCCCCAGGGTATTGCTTATAACCCTTGGGATGAGGGCTATAGGTAGGGGGGATAGTTACCCTCAAAGACATAGACTCCTGGACCTTTTAACTAAACTGAACAATATGGCTATCTTAAAATGTTGATTGGATGTATATGAGGAAATGGTGGGTATGGGAGGAGGATTAGTTGCCCACCAATCAATTTGACTATTAAAAGGGGCACTGCTCCCTTCAATTTCCAATCGAATAAGACTTTTTCGAAGTTTCTACAACAACAAATGACCATCTCAAAATTTCTATCAGATACATTTTGGGAAGATATTTGGGAATATACGAACAGAAATTACTCCGTATATGAAAGGGGCTTTTCCTCCTCAACGCCCCGCTCTTAATGCTAAAGTTTGACTCTTTCTCTTAACTCTCGTTTTAATGTTGCTCCTTACTTTCATTTTAAAAAAACTTGTTTTTGTTATTTAATTTCTGACGTTTTTGAATTAATGCATGTTTTGATCTTGGCTCTCCGCACATAAATAATTAAAAAAAAATTGCATACTGATTAATTGCAATTAATCGGAAGATTTTGAGAAAAAAGGAGCGAGGGAGGAGGCCTAGTTGCCCTCCAATTTTTTGATTCCTTAAAAAGGCAACTAGAACTTTTTATTTTTTACGAACGTTTTCATTGGTAAAAATATACGTAATTTACGAATTAACTTACGTAACGAACTTCTATATTCGTATGGTTTTATTGCGAATATGAGGGGGTTCACCCCTCGTCGATACCTTGCTCTTTACACCAAAGCTTAACTTTTGTCCCAATTCCTTAAGAATCACAAAGGCTGCAGAATAAATAGTTGAAATTACTAAAAACACTTTAGCGTAAAGAGTGAGGTATTACGAGGAGCCAAACCCCTCATATGCGTAATAAATTTTGTTCGTTTTAAGTTTTAAAGCTGCTCCTTACTTTCAGTAGAAAAAACCTTTCATATTTATTCTTTCATTGTTTTTTCAAATAATGCTAGAAAATCCTGTGCCCCCTTCATTGAAATTCTCTTCCCCCATGAGAAGTTCCTCCATAAAAATATCCTCCCAAGTAACCCTCTCCCTAAACAAAAAAAAATCCCCCTGAAAACGTCTGTACACTCCCCAGTAACCATTATTATATGTAAACACAGGTCAAACTTGCAGCACCTCCCACAGGGACTGCAGGGGAGTAAGTCGTCCCCAAAGACACAGTTATTAGGTTTTTCGACTATGATGAATAAAATGGCTATCTCAGAATTTTGACCCGGTGACTTTTGGGAAAAAATGAGCATAGGAGGGGGCCTAGGTGCCCTCCAATTTTTCGGTCACTTAAAAAGGGCACTAGAACTTTTAATTTCCGTTAAAATGAGCCCTCTCGTGGCAATTAAGGGCCACTCAGTCGATACGATCATTCCTGGAAAAAACAAAACAAAAACAAACAAACAAATAAACACGCATCGATGATCTGTCTTTGGCAAAAAAATTGAAATTCACATTTTTGTATATAGCAGCTTGAAACTTCCACAATAAGGTTTCTTGAGTAATCGGTTTTTACGGTGGCGGGTTACTAACCCTCCTCCTTTTTCCAGGCTTGTGGACTGGCTGTATATTGGGGGCACATGGTGCGAATGGGTGATGGAAGGCTACCTCATGACATATGGTGTTGGATACCCCCTGGCCTCTGCAAGTCAATGAGACCCAAAATGACCGTTGGCAGGATGTTAGAGAAGGAGGTGAAGCTGGCGAGGTCTTTGATGGAGGAGCTTTGGTCGAAGGTTCAGGACAGGTCGTCGTGGCGAACCACTGTTGCTGCCTTATGTGCCCTCAGGCGCGGGAGGACCTAAGTCTAAGTAAGTAAATTGCGGGGAATAGTTGAGGGGGTCCTTACACTTCCCTTTTTCCTAGGTTCCTTCATTACTGGTTTAGATTGACGAATGTGCAAGGAAAATGGACTTCGATCTTGAACCTTCGGAATGTTTAGTTTTTTCCCCTGTTCTGAACTTTCTTCAGTACAACTTGGAGAGAGGAGTAGAAGATGTACTTATTTTGAAATCAGCTGTTGACTTTTTTGAGCTGGCTGATATTACGAAGGGGAAGAAGCTGCTGTGGGAAAAGGTGTCGATTACGGATGCTTGTCCTAAACGCACGGGACCAAATGCTCTAATGAATCACCTGAAGGACTTGAACAGTTTTAGAAAATGAAAACTGAGCCTTTTCCTATCATTCCTGTTTTTGTGATACGTTCCCCCACAGAGGTTCCGTGTTTGCCTGCAGTAGCCTATTCTAGGCTCTCGGCAAAAATTAATGCTCTTCATCAGAACCTGCTGCAAATTAAAGATAAGGTGACTGCTTATGTTCTCCACTTCCCAGGATTACCAGGGGATGGTGATGCTTCCATTCCAGTTGTAACGAATCAAGCGACAATCGTTATCACGAAGACACCGCGTGATCTTGACAATCCATCAAAACGAAAAGCTGTGATTGATAAAATTGCCAGACATGAATATGTTGAGAATATTCGCACCTCTGGAGACAGAATAATTGTGAATATTGACAGCATTGCGGCAAGCGGCTTTTGTGATTCAGCCCGATCAGTCTTGCGTGGATTGGATGTGAAGTTTCTGGAAAGGAAGTTCTACAGAATCGCAAAAGGGATTGGCGACTCGTTTGATTTATCTCTGTTCAAGAACTGTTCTGGAGTTGCTGAAGCCACCCGGATTAGAAATTCCCGGTGTGTCAAGATTGCCTTTAGTGATCAAGGGTCTCTTATTTCGGCTCTTAGACAGGGGTTGAAAATTGAATATGAACTAATCCGTGTCTATGAATTTTAAAAAATCCCGAGACGCTGTAACAAATGCCAGTCTCCTGAACATCTAATTGCTAACTGTCCTAGTACCTGCTATAAATTTGCTAGATGCTCTTGTCCTCATGAATATTGCAATGACACCCCATGTACGGATCCGATAAAATGCGCAAATTGCGGTCGATCATGTGGCATTTAGTTTTCGCTGTCCTCGTCTCCAGGCTCTTGTTAAGACCATTACAGGGTGCCTTCATAAATGAACTGTCGCAAAATTTCAGTGTGCTCGTTTAACATTAACGGGACTAAAGACAAAGTGCCAAGTCTGGAGGAAAAGTTAAGCCGTTTTGATGTCCTTCTCCTGCAAGAACACTTGCTTCCTGCCTGCAGCGTAAACTTTTTACGAAGGAATCGTGATCACATTGTGTTTAGTACCAATGCTAGACGGACTCGGGGTAGGCCTTCTGGTGGCCTCGCGTGTCATATCAGACGGAATCTTGCAGATTTATCACCGGTGTGCTACCACTCATCTGAGCATTTTCTAGCTGTAAGACTTGGTGACTCTGTCTTAATTAATGCTTACCCGCTGCATGATAAAAAGTCGGTACAGTCGTTCTCGAGTTTTGCCAAGTCTTGTGATAAGCTACAAGGTCTAATTAGCGGAATTGAATCTCTTGGGTATTCATGGCTTCTTGCCGGTGATCTAAATTGCAACATTCACATATCATCCAGTCGATCTGAGACCCTACTAAATGCTCTACCAGTCGCGCATAGGACCATAAATAAAGATTGCAGCTTCTCATATATCCATAATAGTGGAGCAGTTTCTGATTTGGACCATTGTGTGTGTTCACCCCTTCTTCATACCTTTGATGTTCACATTGATGATGAGAAAAGAGACTATGACCAGCTCCCTCTTAATTTAGATCTATCTATTAGCTCTACAATCAGCTTCAGTGCTCCTGCTAAGCCTAAAAAATGGATTTGCAAACGTGATTGGGATAATGCAAATTGGCCACTCTATTTTTCGACTCTCGCTATTCTGCTATCCACTATTTCGGTGCCGTATCATCTTCTTGGCGCTGGTCATTTTGTAAGTGATGCTCGTGGTTAGCTGTTCCGTTGACTCGCGTGCGACTTAACACCCGTAAGACCTTTTGGAAGTGTGATCTGGAACTTAAGACAGTGAAGAATCAAGCCAAGTTTTGGTTGAAAATGTGGATTGCTTCCGGTAGACCTTCAAGAGGTAAACTTTTTAGCATCAAGCAGAGAACAAAATCAGTTTATAAGCGTCATCTTCGTACAGATCGGTTTTCGGGCGCTGAATTTCCGACAAATGGTAAACAGTGGCAAAATGTTCTGAATGTGCCAAAACTCAAAGAATCTTCTTCTAGTGATATTATTCCAAGATTTTCGTGGATTAAACATTATACGCGCATCTTTTCCGCTATTAATTATGATGTTCATAGCCGTTTTACTGCTTTAGTGGCGAAGTTCTTCCTAATAGTGTGAGCCAAAGACATGTTATGCCTGTTGATAAAGCTAATATTGTGAAATCTCTTTGACGGTCAAAGTCAAAGTCTTGTGACCTTGATGGTATTTGTGCCGCTCATCTTGATCCGAGGTCAGCTGAACTCCTGTCGCATCTTCAGTTATTATTTCACATGTGCCTTTCAAGGTTTATTGTTCCTGATTCATTTTTATGTGGAAGTGTTACTACTATATTAAAGAAAGGAAAAGATCTAAATTCGTGTAATTTGTACAGGCCAATTACCGTCGCCTGTACTCTAAGTAAATTATTTGAGTATGTTCTACTCCCACATATCGATGAATTTGTTAATTATGAGGCTAACCAGTTCGGCTTCCGGTCAGGTCTGAGCTGCCAACATGCTCATCTTGTTTTAGCGCAGCTTATTAAGGAAGCCACCCGGAATAGTTATAGTCTTTATTTTTGCACCCTTGATATATCTAGAGCATTCGATAGTGTTTGCCATGCTCAGGCTTGGTATGCTCTTAGTCAGCTTGGTGTGAATGCGTCTGTGATTCTGGTTTTGAAGTTTTGGTATTCAAATTCTTATTCAAGATTAAAGTCAGGAAATGGTGATTTTTTCGGACATATACCAGTCAAGTGTGGAGTGAGACAGGGAGGAGTTCTCTCTCCTCATATCTTTAATGCTTCCATTGAAAATGTTTTGTCTGGTATACGTAGTTCTTGTTTTACAGGATTCACAGACGTATCATACTTGGCTTATGCTGACGACTTGCTTCTTATTAGCCGAACTGAGACCGGTTTAGCGCGTTCTATCCGATCCGTTGCTGATGCATTTGCAAGAATTGGATTATTGCTAAATGTACATAAATGTTAATTTCTTATATTTAATGGGGTTAGTTCGTCTCATCCTTTGGATTGCATTTCTTTTTCCGTACCACAAGTTACTAATTTTCGATGGCTTGGGATTTCTGTTTGCAATTCTTTAAGTTCTTTTCGTTTTCAGATGATTAGGGATATTCAATTTAAGCTTAAACTGGGGTATTCTAAAATTGTTGGAAATTGTGGACATTTCCGGCGACAAGCACTTACAAAGCTGTGCTCGAGTTTCTGTGACCATTCTGTGTTATTTTGTGCTGTTTTTTTTATGCTTTCGAATAAAGGTGAGGTAAGAGGGTCAAGACGGATTACTATCGGTATTTAAAGTTCCTACTTTATTTACCACAATAATTTCGGAACCGAAGGTTAATTAGTAAATATCAGACAACGGATATTGTTCTTTCAGTGGAAAAACTAAGTTCAAATTTAATTGATGAAGCGCCAATCTGTCTTGGTCCTAACAATCATCTTATCCGCCTCTTTTGCTAAATTGTTACATTTTTTTTTCTTATATTTGTGCTATTTGTTTTTGTGTTATTTGTAGTTCTTTGTTTTTCTCCTTGTACTCCACTTTTTCCCTTTTGTAAATGGGTAAGAAATAAATTATTATTATTATTATTATTATTATTATTATTCTACTGCATAAAACCTTGGGAAGAATATTCTGAAGATGTAAAATTGAAACAATAGCAACAGTCTTACCAAGAATTGTTTCCTGTCTATCAAATGGACAAAGAAGAGTAACATCTTGTGTTGGAAGCTTCATGAGACATGAATGACAAACAGTGTGTCCACATTGAAGCAGCCGTGGAACATGTTCCCCTTGCTGTGCAAATGCCTCATCACATACTTTGCACTCTAAAATCTAGAAAATTAACATAACTTAATTTATGTTCCATAAATGTTTCCAAAAGCAAACAGGCTTCACACTTGGAATGTAATCAGAGGCAACACTATAGTAAAAAGCCATAAGGCTTTAATGTTTTATTACTTATTGTCTATTTTCAGTTTTTATGGAGGGGGTGGTTGTATAGACTTTGGAGGACACTCATTTGATTGGACATTGGAAGTTGTAGTGCGTTTTTTAAGAGTCAAAAGAGATTGGAAGGCAACTAGACCCCCTTGCCCTCTTTTCCCCAAATATATCTGATTAAATTTGAGATATCTATTTGGCTCAAAATAGTACAAAGGTCATAAAACTATGCTTCCAGGGTTGACAGAACTCCCCATAGCCTGGGGGCAAGGGTTGTAAGTTATGCAAGTTTCTTATAGTTAACATATAAGGTTTTAATGGAATAGGTGGTTATAGAAATTTCAGAGGAAGCTCATTTGATCCAAAAAAAGCACCAGAAATATCACACCGGATTATCAACAAAAAAAAATCTGGACTGTTTAAAGGATAAATTGAATATTATCGATTGGTCTCGTGTATTTGATGCTGAAGACGTAAACTCTGCAATGGCTCATTTCTTCGAAAAATTTAACGCTGCTTTTGACGAGTCATGCCCCAGAGTAAAAACACGAAAAGGAAAATATAATCAACCCATTCAACCGTGGATATCACCCTCCCTTTTGACCTCAATAAAACAAAAAAACTGTCTTTATAAAAAAATGTTATCATTCCCAAGCGAAGAAAATAAAACAACATTCAAAAAATACAAAAATCTACTTTCAAAAATAATACGTAATGCTAAAACCAAATTTTATTTTGAGTCTTTTAGAGAAGTAAGTAAGTCACCAAAGAAAACTTGGGAGCTAATCAATTCATGCTTAAATCGATCACCAAAAACTTCTAAACCATCAGAAATAAAGGACGCTCGTGGTCATATAATTGAAAGGGAGCTAGAAATAGCTAATTACATGAATTTGCATTTCGCGTCAATTGGACACTCGGTAGCCAACAAGCTCCAACATAACCTGCCTTATGGTCAATGTGATTATCGTACATACCTTGTAAAGCCTTCTGTAAAATCTATGTTTTTAACACCGGTAACAGAGAAAGAGCTTGCCAATATTGGTAAGCTTTTGAAAAATGGGAAATCCCCGGGGATTGATGAATCGTCTACAAATATTGTGAAAGTTGTTTTACCAAGTATTAATAAAGTAATGTGTCATTTGATAAATCTGTCATTTAGATCAGGAACTTAATCGTCTACGAATATTGTGAAAGTTGTTTTACCGAGTATTAATAAAGTAATGTGTCATTTGATAAATCTGTCATTTAGATCAGGAACTTTTCCGGATTCATTGAAGAAAGCAAAGGTGATACCACTGTATAAAAGCTCTGACCGGAGTGATTGCACGAATTACAGACCGATATCTATTCTTTCAGGCTTTTCTAAATTAATGGAGCGATGTTTTTATAATCGAGTGTATAATTTCCTTACTTCGAATGATTATTTTTCAAAAAATCAGTATGGGTTTAGAAAGGGACATAGTACGCAGGATGCTATCCTGACAATGGTCCAATTTATTCACGAATGTCTTGATAAAAAAATGATTCCGGCAAGTATTTTTTTGGATCTTGAGAAGGCATTTGACACGATTTGTCACGAAATATTGTTGTTTAAATTAAGCCATGGTGGGATACGAGGACCAGCGCACGATTTTATCGCATCTTACCTAACAGGTCGATCCCAAGTAACAACTATCAATAAAACAGTTTCGGATCCATGCTTATTGCCTAATATTGGTGTTCCTCAGGGTTCAATTCTGGGACCACTGCTCTTCCTAATATACATAAATGATCTTCCATCAGCAACAGAAACCAACAGCCTGAATGTCCTTTTCGCCGATGATACTGGATCAACACTTGCAGGGAAGTCGGAAGATGATGTCAAAGAGAAGCTGCAAATCGTGTTTTCCCAGCTGATTGTATGGCTAAAAGCTAATCTTTTGTCATTGAATGCCGCCAAAACGAAATTCATCATTTATAGTAGACTTGGACACAAAGCAAAAGGAATTTCAACTATAATTGATCAGGCTACAGATATTCGAATTCAAAGGGTAACTTCACTCTGGTATCTTGGTATAACTATTGATGAAAATCTATCTTATAAAGAACATTGTAATAGATCACGCATTAAAATCGCCCAAGGAGTTGGTGTAATGAGGAGGCTTTAGCATTTTTTCCCCTATGAAGTTCTGTGACTCATTTATTTTGCCTTGGTGCATTCCCATCTTACGTATTGTCCCCTAATTTATTTGGCAACTTTCAAATATCATATAAAACCGATACAGACTCTTCAAAACCGGGCTCTTCGAATTTTGCAAAGATATTTACCGTCACCTTCTTCCTGTCCAAATAAATCTAAAACTGAAACTATATATTTATTAACTAATATTTTGCCTGTTTCAGAATTATTCACTCTTCATTCTTTTTTATTCAAGGTAAAATATAACCGCTCAGAACTGCCTCCGTACTTTCGTACAAGAAATTTTTTCCCTGAGCAACCTGACCATGTTTATGAAACCCGTAATAAATGGAGAATGCAGCACCTGAAATTAACCACTGAGAGATCACGGTTCTCGCCATATTTTTCGATCATGGGTTCATGGCATTTTTATCTACCATATATTGACTGCAATAAATCTCTCCCACATATTAAAAAGCAACTTCATTCTATCCTTATAAATAAATTCAAGAATCAGTAATAAAAAAAAAAAAATCTTAAAGTGAATAGTTGTTTGTTTGATATTGATAAGGTGGGCTCATTTTATTTTTTTTTATTATTATTATTTTTTTTTCAAATAAGTTGCCAGTCATCGGTCACCCTCGCTTGCACACTGTTTTATTTTGTTTTTCGGATTGATATTTGCCGAGTGTCAGTTGTTTTGGGGGTGGGTTCCCGTCTAGTGGTGAGTCGTGGATTTATTGATATTTATTTTATGCATTTGTTTTTGTTTATTTTTTCTGTCAAATAGGTGTGCTATATTGTTATACCGGGTCTTTGTCAATCGACCTTGTGTCTCCGGCTTGACCCTTTTTTTTTATATATTGTGTGTGTTGTACAGAAGTTTAAATAAAATCTTGAATCTTGAATCTAAGAGTCAAATATTGATCAGAAGGCAATCATCTCCTATGCCCTTTTTACCCAAATATTTCCAATCAAGATTTTAACATAACCATTTTGTTCAGAAAACCCCAAAGGTAAAATAACTATGCTTCCAGGTTTGAGCCCCCCCCCCCACGCCAGAGCAAGGGCTGTAAGTTATACAGGTTGCTCTTTGTTAACATATAAGGCTTCCATGGAAGGGTTAGTTATGTATACTTTGAAGGGGGCTCCTATGATTGGAAATCAGAGGTTTTAGTCCCTTTTTAAGAGTCAAAAGTTATCTAAGAGGGCAATCAGCCCACCTCACCCTAGCTCTTTTCCCCCAATGCATCCAATCAAATTTTTGAGGTAGCCATTTTGTCCAAAAAAGTATAAAGGATAAATAACCAAGCACCCAGGGTTAACACAAATCCCCCCATAGACCTTGGAGCAAGGTTGTAACTTATGTAAGTTTTCTATTGTTAACATATAATGTTTCTTCAGAAGTTGTGGCAGCCTAGAATAAACTTCAGAGGAGGTTCATAAAAATGTAATTTTTTGTGTGTGTTTGTTTGATTATCCCTCCACTATATCATTTATTGTCAGTTGGAGAGATTTTTGTCAATAATTGATATTAAATACACAAATAAAATCTCCTTGGCACTTTGCAGATGAGGATGGCAGCCTCTACATTAGAACATTAAAATCTTTCCAGGATAGCAAAAATTTCTCTTCATCCCGAATTCTACTTGATGTAGCCTATGATCAACAGCCTACTAGTGTTTTGGGTAAATATTTTGCAGTTACCAATAATTGTTAAATTACAATAAGTTAAATAATTGGCTTACCAATAAAGTGAAAATATCACTTAGTGCCTTTTTTATGTTCTTTACAAATATAATACTTGCTTGTATCACAAATTCAAATTTAAGCACTTTTTGACCTAACCCATTATAACCTAACTACAATTAATTTTGGCACTGAGAAAACATAGTAGACCATATTTTGGCTATTGATGCCCTGTAATGTAAAGTTACGCATATTCATACAATTTAGCTAAGAAAAGAGTAAATACATTATTTGATTCTTATTTTTATGCTCTTTCCAAGTTCAGAAAACACATCCAGGACAAATTCCCCTTTGAGCTCTTAAAGTGATTTAAACCCCTATACAAACCAAATGATTTAAAAAGGTGTTTCTAAAAAAACTGTCTAGTGAGAAAAAATGGTAGAAGTGCATGGTTAGTCCAGTACACAAGGGAACATTTCAAGAAAACCACTCTTACTTCATAAAATGCAGAACAAGATAAAACTTTAGTTTCATCACAAGTTGCCTAAACTGGAGACTATGCTGCAAAGCAGCATAGTTTCCTTACTATAGCACTTAGAAATGCCTATTCTAGAAGAGCATTCATTTCTGGTTGACCCTCCTCCTCCATGGGGCAAAGTAAAAATTAAGAACAGCACACTAACTGTTTTCTCACGTGATAATGTCCTATTATTCTTGCTGCACCATTGTTGAACATTCTTTAATGCTTTTTGCATCACTGACTGTGAAAGAAGAGGTGTTTTCCCAGTTGGTACCAGGGCAATGTCATCAGCACATATATAGGCTTTGCAGCCAAGGACAGTAGACAAAACCAAGTCACTGCAATAAACTACAAACAAAATAGGACTTAAAACTCCTCCTTAGGGTAGACCCAAATCATTTTTAATCTGAAAATTTATGCAATACCCCCTAGAAGCTACCCTAACCTCACAATTTCTCAAAAAGCTAGAAAGCCAATTTATGCAATTGGCAGGTATACCTATTTCCCCTGTTTTCTTTAAAAGTTTATCCAAGTCAACTCAGTCAAATGCTTTATGTCTAGAAAAACTGTAAATGTAACTTTCTTGCATCTGAAGCCCTATTTTATTTGGTCCTCAAGTCTAACTAACCAGTCAGTTGTGCTCCAACTTGGTAGGAAACCAAACTATTCTTCTTTTTACAGCTTTTATTACAAGCCTAATGATTCTATTTTTAATCAGATGTTCCATTAGTTTGCAGAGGCAAGATGTTGGTGAAATGGGCCTTGATGAATCTGGACTTAGAGGGATCCTTTCCTGTTTTAGGTACTGGGATTATGGATGTCTTTCCTGAAACTTTGGGAGTGTATCCTTCTTTGATGGACTTATAAAATAGAATCAGAAGTATATTTTTGGCTTCATTTGGTAAATTTTTGAGCATTAAGCTATATATTTGATCAGGGCCAGGTGCTCCTGGTCTTATTTTCTTTATAGCAGTTTTCAGTTCTTCAATAGTGAACAGTTCTGTTTGGGGTTGGTTATTATTATTGGTAGTTATATTAGTTGGTGCTTACCTTAAATTACATTAAATCACATTGTCCAGCAAAATAAGGATCCTGTAGAATTGCTGGTTAGTGATGATGATGGTTGGACATCTCAATGGCATCCTACTCAGTTTGTCACAACTTTGATGACCATTCTCCATCAATGGCTCTTTTAAAGGCAGCAGTACTGGGGGTAGTGACTGCTTCTTTAGTGAGCAAATTCTATAAACTCACTATTCTGTTAGTGAAGAAGTTATTGCATAGTCTAGTGGCAGCTCTCTTCTGATATAGTTTCAGACTATGTCCCCTAGTTCTGGCAGACTGGTCAAGTTGAAATGGCTTATTTAATGGAGAGTTAGAATTCAGGAGCTTATGTGTCATAATAATATCACCCCTTTTACATCTGTAGATGTAATTGACACTAATACCCTTGGTCATTTTTATAAAATTATCTAGGATTCTCATTTTATCTTTTGGAGCTGTGGACTCCATGTCATCCTTTTTGAGGAGAATAGGAATTTTGGGGGGGGATTTTTTTTTTGGCCTGTATAAATTCTGAAATTTTGCCACATATCTTTTATATTCATATTATTTGAAAATTTTCATCAATTGACTTTTTCTATCCTTCTCTTGTTTCTTGGAGCATAGTTGTTTTTTTTTTAATGCAGCAGCCCTATTCATCTCAAGAAAAAAAAGGAGAAATCAATATGCAAGAGATCTAACAATAAATAACAAATTATTTATTGTTGGATTTCTTGCATATTGATTTCTCCTTTTTTTCTTATCCAACCTCCAACCAAGCTTTCTCACATTTTGCATTCCAACCAGGAATGGAATTTCTTTTTCTTTCCTTGGGCTTAGAGAACCAAAAAATGTCTTCACTAGTCTTCAATAGCAAATCTGTTACTTGTTTATTTAGTAAAAGAATTGAATTATCAGTCAATATTTTTGTAGTTTAGATGCTATTGTACTTTGCCAACTAGGCTATTTATTACTACAAAAATTCCACATTTTGTTCTCTGTAATTCAATGCAGTCTATGGATTCCTCTAGTTCCACAATTAATGAAAGTCAGATTCCACAGCACCTGCTAGTTCAACATGTTGGCTTATAATGAATAGGAAACAAGTGATAAATCTAAAGTAGAATACTTACCATTGGTTACAATTAGCCTATTGCCATGGTCACATGGTGTAATAAGACAAAGATTGCCATCAGGTTCAAAAATATAATCAGCAAAGGCAAATGACTGTTGTAATGTAGTGTCCCACATTTTATTTTGAAGATTGAAGTCACCCCCTATAAATTCATCCTTTTCACAGTTATTACCTTAAATTACCTTAAATTGCAGCTTGGAGTGATATAAGGATTATCCATCCTTGTGATGCTCCATGAGAAAAAAAAGAATTCGTTTGGTGTAGATTGTGGCTGTTAGATTAGACTCTTGTGGAGGACTCTGCAGCTTCCCAATTGTAAAGGAACTCCTGGCAGAGCCATTCCCTATCAAGGTGGGACTTGAACATGTCAATTGAAGTAGCAGAAACTGTTTCTTCAGAGAGATGGTTCCACATATTGATGATTCTTTGGCTAAAGAAGTGGCTTCTATGTCTACTCGTGGAATGCTGCATGGAGAGCTTCAAAGAATGTCCTCTAGTACCAGAATGCAAGGGCTGTGCAAAGAGACCAGGAAGGGTATTTTTAGAGAGGATTTTTTTGGTTAAAATAATGTCACTCCTTTTCCGTCAGCATGTCAGTGTTGGCAGCTTCAAACGACGTAGTCTTTCTTTGTATGGAAATTTATTCATGTTGGTAACCATCTTAGTGGCATGATGCTGGACATCCTCAAGCAACTTCCTATCTTTTTTGAAGAAAGGGGCTGCCAATGACATTCCAAACTCCAGGCGTGGATGATTATTATTTACCTTTTTAAATTGATTCAGGCCAAAATCCACTGTTGCTCTATTATAGCCTAGTAGTTGAAAACAGAGGTAAAATTATAGTTAATTGACTTCTTGCTATCTCAGAAAGGGCTTAGGTTAGGAAAATGAAACTTTTGGGGATGAATCTACAGACTCAAGTATGTCCCAGGAAGGTATTTTGAAGCAACTACCTCTACTCCTTCTCCCTCTAGAGGGCCCTTACCTTTGATGACCTTTAAAAATTAGTGTTATAAAAGTGAAACCTTGCAAAATAGATCTTCTGCTGAATTGAAGTACAACTAAATTGCTTTCAGCTTCATAACTGCTCAATTCCATTTTATGAGGTCTTAAAGATATGCAAATACATTTCCTAAATTTTGAAAAAAAAAAAAAAACATTGACATGGCTCAGAATTCTACCCAAATAACAGGAATTGCATTTTCACAACTAAAGGCAGAGAAAAAGCAACTAGTAACTGAAAATTAAGGTAAAATGTTGTTTTGTCAAAATTTTGACAGATAGCCTTTAGACTGTCATAGGCAAATTTCAGGGCCCTCTGGAGGGAGAAGGAGAGGATGAGGGTAGTTCAAAATACCTTCCTGGGACATACTTTATTTTGTAGATCTATCCCTGAAAGTTTTATTTTCCAAGCCTACACCCTTTCCAATATAGCAAAAAGTTGATTAACTAGAATTTTACCAAAAACAGATAACCATCTATTTTCCTCAAGCTAAATATTTATCAGACCAACTTTATTTTTACTTGTAAAGGGCAAAGTTATTTCTCTAAAGGATATATTCACTCTAACCAATTTCAGCAGGCCTCTCCCTTTTTTCTCTTCTCTATCCCCATCTTACAGGATGAAAACCTACAAATTTTGTTTTCTTTTCACTGGTTAGAAGAGTCTCCTGAAGGAGGACCAAGTAAGGTTTTGCTGTTACTAATAATGTATTTCTTAAAGCAGTTTTAGTTTTTCCTATTCCTTGTGTGTTTAGTTGCAAGACCTTCAGGATTTATTGATATGCTTCCCCTTTTTTAAATGTTTACCTTTGTCTAGTGAGGTCTCTTTACCAGGTGATGTACAAGCTCTTTTTGTCATAATTATCTTACTTTGATCCTTTTCTGCCCCATTATTTCTTAGAAATATTCTAGTTGACCAACTTCATCTAGGATGCTAGTAAAATTTTGTTTTTCCTGTTTTCTGACACATAGGCTATTAGTAAGCTTTGAATGAATAATCAAGCCCTCATTACTAGGCTAATCTAAAGAAATTAGCCTCGGCATGGCTTTTGCTAGTCTCTAAAAAATTACTCACACTTCCTTTAGATGTAATTTTTTGGCTTTCCTTTCCTGTGAACATCTAGCTCTATTTCTGTACTTCTGTTTCTTCAACCATTTAATGATCAGTCTTGCCAATGCTTCGGAAGAAAAAGTACCGTATAACGCCCTAGACTTGAGGCCTTTTTTCGCGTCAACCAAAGAGACTGTTTGGGCTCAACCACTCGGTGTGGTTGAGCTCAACCGCTGTTTTTGCGTGAAACAGTGACAAACCAGGTTGTCATGAAAAGTGATTTTGCGTGAAACAATTGACTGGTTGAACTCTAATTTAACCAGAACTGTCATTGTTTTTAACCGTAGGGTTCTGCCATTCATAATTGTTGGTTGACCTTTTCAGGCGTAGATTTCGAAAAGAAGAATTCGTAGGCTATAAATAAGTCTATATAAAATAAGAATTATAAGCTGACAATTAGAATTCTAGCCACGCAAAAGTAAGGTTTAATTTTGTTTTTTTCGTATTAGGGCTATTTGGATAAATGTTAGGTTATATCCTGCAATTTGATTCACATAGGCCTTAAGACAGGAAGTCAAGAGTTTGAATATGCTTTTGAAAACTTATGTAGATACTTGGAAATCTTTGTTTCATCCTTTTGATGCCCTAGGCTTGACCTTAGCTTGGTAATTTGGCTTCAGAGATAAAACCTTGATGAAGCAAGACCCTAGTGGTTATAAAGCATTGTTAATCCAATTACTATTCTTACTAGATGCTTCAAGATGTGTTGCATCTTTGTCAGAACTCTTTACATTTCAGCCTTACCCTATAGGGCCATGGATAAATTTTCAGGTCAAACTCTAGTTTGGCTACTGTTTGCTATCTTAGAAAAGGGTTAAGTCAGGAAAATAGAACTTCCAGTAATGAATCCAAAGCAAAAAATAGCCTACGTAAAATTCTAGTTTAGCTAATTTTCATTATCTTGGAAAGGGAATAGGTTACAAGAATGAAACTCAGTAATTAATCCAGGGTCAAAAACACTCTGGGAAGGTACTGCCAGGCTTCTATGTCAACCCTTTTCTGATTTCTAAGTCTTAGATAATTGCTTACTCAAAAGGTCTATACCTATACTATTGAAATTTTGACAAAACAAAATTTACCTTAATTTTTAATTATCAGTTTCTTTTACTCTGGCTTTAGCTCTTAAAATGCAATTCCTTTTATTTGAGTAGCATTTTAAGCCATATCAATATTTTTTTTCAAAATTTAGGAAATGTCTTTGCATATCTTTAAAACCTTATAAAGTGGATTGAGGAAAGCTGTGAAACACAAGTCTTAGAAGTATCTTATATCAAAATACACCTGATACAGTTTAATTTTTTAGAGATGACACAGAATAGCATTAAAGCTGAGTATTTGCTTTGCAAGAAATGTGTCCCTTCTGTTGTAAAGCATTTTGGATAGACACTAATCTAACCATGGGTGTATTGCTGTTGCAAATGGTTTTGCTTAAAATGGTTTGGAAAACAAATAGCAAATGTAAATTTGCTTTTTTATCATTATTTAAGACTAGAATATCACAAAGCTATGCAATCACATTGCTTGTTGTATCTTAAGTAAATACAATCCCTGATGGAGTTTTGTTGATACCTGTCTTAAAATTAATTTGTCTAAATAAAATATATTGTTTATGGGACAGTAGAGAAAATGGCAACAACCATGAATTGAGTTTTTTTCAATATTTCTTTTTTCAAATAATAGTTCTCTGGTCACATTTGTGTTCCTTGCTAAGTTGTTGGCACTCTGTTTTGGGAATCCTTTGTCCAAGGGGTACAGGTTTAATTCCTGGCATTGCTAGTGTATTTGGTTTTTACCAGCTAAGTATTCACCATGCTAGTTTGCATCTTAAGTAAAGCAATCCCTACTGGAGCTTTGTTGACACCTGCCTTACAATAACTTGTCTAAGTAAAATACAATGTGTATTGAAGATTAGTGAAAATGGCTGTAAATCCATCTTGGTTTTTTTTTCAATTTTTTTTTTTTTAATAGTTGTTCTACTCTGGTTGTAATAATGTTCTTGGCTAAGTGGAAAGCACTCTTAGTAAGAAATCCTTTGTCCATGGGGTACAGGTTTGATTCCTAGTATTGCCTGTTTATTTGTTTTAAATGGGGGTCAGTGATGTTAGACAGATCTAAACCAGCTCTAAATAGGCAAATGGAGAAATATGCAAAAGGTAAGCAGGGAGGGTGTACAAAAGCACAAGATTTCTGGCCCCCAGCCCTTAATTGCAATTCTTGGCCAAAGGGTCACAAAGTGGAAATTAGCACTGCCTGTTTAGACCTTGATGTGTCAGTGCTGCCATACTTACTTACTTGCATGTTGGTGTTGAGTTCGCCCACATTTTATCTTGATTACTATCTAAAATCATTTAGACATTCAGCAAACTGTCTCAAAGCACAATTAGTATTGAATAGTTTTTGGACCTTACTGACTTTCCCTTTATAGCAAAGGTTTATTGTTGTGTTTATACACAAATATGTGTAGATATTTTAAAGTAATCAATCATTAAGAATTCCCTTTTAGTTTTATCAAGTTTTTGAGTAATAAACCTTTTTAATTACCTTAAAATATTTATTCAGGTCCTTTACTATTGGCTGCCCTTTATATTACAATAATGATTGAAATATATTGTGGTAACTAAAAATTTGGATAATCCAACCTATTTTACCATCTTAAGGTTGTTTACAAAGGTGTATGAAATATTTAAGTACTGACTTAGCTACAGAAAACTTCTAGATATAATAAAATGTAAGCAAGATGGCTCTTACTTTGACCATATCTATGGAAGCACTAATGAGAGAGTGGGTCATTTGATGCATTTGTAGGATTGAGTGAGATGAGAAATGAAGTGTAGGTTTGATGAGAGATGGCTGGTGAATGTGATGAGGGATGAATGTTTTGCAAGATTTTAAAATTTTGGACAATTTCTCATGTTGACAGTAGAGTGCAGAAGTAAAATTTTGTAATTTTTTATTCTTTGTTTCTGTTATGTTAGACAATGTTGAATATTCTAAAGTGAAGTTTCTTTTTTGTTTGGAATTGTGATGGCCCTAGGGCTTTAGTGCAATACAAATTACTAATGTTTATTCACTTTCTTTAAACAAACACAAGGTCTATGTCTCCTAGCTTTAACAAAGTCAAATGTAATTTTAAGACCAGGGATTTCAAAGTAGGTCAAATGAACTTCTGGTAAAAATGAGCAATTTATGAAACATCTAGATTAAAAAAAAGTCTTTTAGACAACAAAGAAGACAATTGAATAAAGAAAAGTACCTTATATCATAATTGTTGTGTACCCTTAAGATAGAAATGAACAAAGCTTCAATTAAGATTCTGTTTTGTTTAAACAGACAGAAGGGACAAACCTCCAAGCTTTGACAAATACAATCTCACTTTGTGGCTCCTATCTTTTCAAAGGGGACTTTCTTTGGATTTTTTCTATCCAACTAAAACTGAAAAGGACAGCATGATATACAAGTCACCTTCCAATTACCCTATATAGCAAGAGAAAATCATTAAGTTAGGCTATGCTTTATCTCAATCCCCCTCCCAATGTGCAGAAATATGGCTCAAATTTCATATTTTCAATGCATTTAACCTCCTGTCACCTGTTTTTCTAGTTATTGTTTGTCACATTTGTTTAATTTACAGCTACATGGGATGAAGTTAGAGAGACAGATTGACAAAACAAATGGAAAATAGGAAATTTCAGCAATACATTTTTATATTGGGAGGATTGAGGGGTAAAGTAGAGCAAAGTTGAATGTAAAATGTGTTACCAGCTATTATTCTAAAAATTATGAAGCATGAATTTTTTCTTTTATTATGTTTCTTTCTCTTCAGGTCCTTCTCTAGGGCTTTACCAAATCAAACATTCTATGCCCAGAAAAATTAGCAACAAGGTATAGTCTATATACAAAGGCTTATGTTATTTAACTATGAATATGGAATTTATATGGCAATCAGGAACTGGATACAGGCTAAAGCAAGTAAAAAAGAAAGAAAAAACTTCCCTAGTTAGCTCAGGAGACTTTTAATAGATTACTCTTCAGATAATTGCCTATGATACATAATTTAAATATTTACCCCTGTACAGTAGGGCATTAAAACAATCCATCACAATGTAAGATACAGTATATTTAGATATGATGCTGATTTACAAATTCCAGGATTCTTTGTTGTAGTTTTCATAATTTTGTTGATAAAGTTTTATATATTCATCATATTATATTTTATGTCATTAACATTAGCCAAACTAAACTTCTCAATAGAACTTGAATGTGGTGGCTATAATGCACAAGTACTGCAAAAATCTTACAACACATTATGTGTTATGGTAACTGTTCAGTGAGAAAAAAACTATTTTCCTAGTTTAGCTTAATTTGTTATATTTTTGTGCTTATCAGAAATATTTTGTTAATTTTAGGCAGCTGTCCCCCCTCAAAAAATTCTTAAACATTTGCTGGTTTATACTTAACTAGTATTCTACTGAAAACAAAAATTAATATATATTTTGTATTGAAGAAACATAAAGCCCTTTGGATTTTTTTTTTATTAAGATTAAGCAGTTTGCTATTTTCTTTTGTTAGGCTAAGCCTGTAATAGTGCTTTATTGTGAAGAGTCAAAATTTGTAGGGATTGCAAAGGCTAGCCTGAACAATATGTTATTACAAATTATTAGGTTAAACTTCTGTTTGGTAAAATTCTAGTTTAGATAAATTTGTATTATCTTGAAAAAGGTTTAGGTTATGAAAATGAAACTTTTAGGGATGGGTCTAGAGACTAAACTATATCATGGGAAAGTATTTTGGAGCATCTAACTCTACTCTTTCTCTCTCTTAAAAATGTTTGCCTTAAATTACCTTAAATCACATTGTCTAATGAAATAAGGATTAAATCCAGTAGAATTGCTGGTTAGTGATGATGACAGTTGGAAATCTCAATATTTGGTCCACACCCTTAAAAATGCTTGTGTTATAAAAGTGAAACCCTTGCAAAATAAATCTTCTAATTAATGACAAGAAAAAAGCGTTTTTAGTGTCATAACTTTGCTCAATTTCAATTTATGAAGTTTCTAAGATTTGGAAACTTTCAGGATATACATTTCCCTATATTTAAATACAAAACACTGATATGGCTTAAAAATCTACTCAAATAACAAGAATTGCATTTTCAGAGCTAAAACCAGAGAAACAGAAACTGCTTGCTGAAAATTAAGGTAAGATGTTGTTTTACCAAAATTTTAATAGTTACAGACCAGTCCAGTATGCAAAATTCCCAGATTTAAAAACAGAAGAGGGTTATCACATAAGCTTAGCAATAGCTTCTCAGAGTATGTTTTTAGCTATGGATTAATCACTGAAAGTTTCATTCACCTAACATAACCCCATTCAAAGATAGCAAAAAGTAGCTAAACTGGAATTTGACTGGAAATTTAATCTATAGCCTGGTAGGCTAGTAGAATTCCAAATCAAAACAAAAAGAAGTCAAACTAGAATTTTATCCTCTGTTTAGGGTAGCTCAACAAAGCTAAAGTCTTATCATTTAGGACTTTTTTATAGATAATTTTTCTTTTACAGTATGAATACAACATTTTCCAATGTATTACCTGAACAATTTAACCAAAGATTCCACTAATTCAGACCCTTCCTATCTCTTCAAATATACCAGAGAGTATGCTAGATCATTTTTCAATCCTCTCTGACCTCAAACTAATGTGAAATATGTCAAATCCGGAGGAAATTAAGACAGTGCTAAATCCTTTAATTATAATAGAATGACACTCTTAACACTATACGGATGTTTTATGTTTGAAATTTTTTGCCCAAACCGACAAGTAAAAAGAGTGTTTTCGCGAACCAGTTTTGTTTGAGCTCAACCATATGTAATTTTTTTCCGTTTTTGCGTTAAACATACAAGCTGGTTAAACCAAAGCTGTCATTGGTTAAACCAGCTGGTTGACGCGAAAAAAGGCCTTTGTACCACTGATCAAAAATTGTACCATATCTGTTTTTTTGCATGTTGTGCTATGGGCAAGAAGAAAAATATTTTTGCTTACGCACAACTCGTGGACGGTCGGAAAGTTACTTTGCAATACAGAGAACAAAGTATAACAAATCTTCTTTCGAAGATATTTTGGAGACCTCCTTTCCCTGCAGAGACCATTTTGGTGTCACTCCTCCCAATAGCTGCTCACCTATTTAGTACTTACTGCAAATATGGCTATGCTGCTTCACGCGATATTATGACCGCAAGAGGCCAACAACAGGCACTTAAATAAATGTGTAAAGAAAAACTTAAAACTCTAGAAGAGAAAACAAATAAAAACTACAATTCCCTCCGCTCGCAGCGTCCTAACGTCCTGTCAAATCTTATTGTACTATATTGTACGTGAAATGTACCAAAACAGTACAACTGTGCCACTGTTGGCAACCTTGTTAATGGTAAATCCTAAAATCAAGGGCGTCAGATACTTGATTCACAAAAAGTTTTAAATTTTCAATCCAGAAAATGTCCTTTTGTTGCGACCAAATTTTTTAAACGGCACTTTTGGTTTTGTTTCAAGTCTTTTTCTACATCACATTATGCCTAAACAGTTTGTTGAAAGGGAGAATATTGTTATATTTGGACTTGGCCACGAAGATTGTCACACTGATTGAAATAGAACTGAAGATAATAGAAACAACTTTTTTTTAATCATCATAAGAAGTAGGAATGCAAAAAATGTGTTGACATTAACCAAAATTTTTCACCGGCTTATATTGCTTTGTCATGCAAGTAAGGGTTTTTATAAAAGTGATTATTAGGGTGCCTTCATATTGACTTCAAAATTCCTTTATACAATCATTTTTTTCGTTCTTGTTGTTACTTCAACTGAATAAAAATTGCAGCTTTTGCAATGTAAGTTAAGCGCACATAGAAAACTTGTAAAGAAGAAAATAAAAAAAAACTATCAACCAAATCGACTCTGTCACATAACGTTTTACCTGCAAAAGGACTCCCCTGGCCACAGAAAATCAAAACAAATCCAAAATGCATCATCACCATCTCCACCTCAAAAAATACTCAAGGTCTAAGGCTAGAGACTCCTGATTCTTCCTCCTGCAACCTGGAAAGAGGGAAAAAGAAAACTGTTTTTAATACGAAGCCAACCCAAACTTACCGCTTTCTAACAATAGACCTGTCAAATGTTTGCTCTCTCAACAAAAAGACAGAAGAAATGTAAGTTTTCTTAAGGAAACGTGACATTGACGTCATGTGAATGACAGAAACATGGATTTCGTCTTCTGCTTTGGCCATTATTGACGGGTACTCCTGTTACATTTCCCCACGCTGCAGTGCATCAGGTGAGCCTATGACGCAAGGTGTCGATGTCGGTTTCTATTGCAAAGAAAAAACACATCACAGGATCCTTAATGTTGCAGTGTCAAAAAAAAACCCATGACATCGAAGTTTCATGGCTGTGAGCACGACAAAAATGCCTACCTTGTCAAGTGTCGTCACTGATATATGCCACGGTATATTTCCCTCCAAGAGGACCATAGTTGCGACAAAGTTGCGACCTCATCAGAACTAAATAACCATATGCTGGAATCTTTCTTTGTGGGGACTTCAACGACCTGAAGCCGAACTGAATCGAAAGCTCTACAGCCCTTCGTCAAATAGTTAAAGTAAAAACACGGGGAGAAAACACCCTCGATTTGATCTTCACTACACTTGGTGATTTCTACTTAAATCCCTCGGCAGAAGCACCACTCTCAACCAGTGACGTCGCAACTGTTCTATTGTGACCAAAGTAAATAGTGGAACCTAGTAAATCAACCCAATTCAGCTACCGTCCGCTCACAGAGGAAGGCATGATTGGCCACAGAGAATGGCTCAACTCGGTATGCTGGTCCCGCCTTTTCAAAGACAAAAATGCAAACAGCATGACCTAACTCATCTATTAGAAAACGACTCGAGAGTACCAACGATTCTTCCCTGAGAAGCGAGTTACGATTAAGGCACAGAGCAAACAATGGGTTACTCCGAACATAAAAGCTGAACATGTACAATTCTAGGGCGTTACACGGTACTTTTTCTTCCGAAGTATTGGCAAGACTGATCATCAAATGGTTGAAGAAACAGAACCCCAGGAAAGGAAAGCCAAAGGGTGTGTTCCAGCTGACTGTTTTTCAGTAACTGCAGTAACTGCGCGGTAACTGCCCATTTCTAACTGCAGTAGAGCCAGTGGGAACGGCACAGTAAGCTGACTAGCAGTAGCGTCATTTTCGAATTAAATGCACGTGTTTAAAAATTTAAGGGACAGTTTAATGCTGATTAGTATAATTTTTTTATTCCTTCTGTTTCAGAGTATTTAGAGAGGCTCTAAGCCAACCATGGGCATTTGGCTGTCACAAATGATTTGCTCAAATGAGCTGGTGAAAAATAAATAGATCATATACTTTTTCTCTTTTTAATTATTTCAAGACTAGAATATCACAAAACTAAGCATTCAAATAGCTTGATTGTATCTTAAGCATATACAATCCCTGATGGAGTTTTGTTGATACCTGTCTTAAATTGATTTGTCTAAATAAAATGGGCCTATAGCATTTACAGGATAGTAGTGGGACAACTATAGCAAGTTTTTTTTCAATATTCTACTTTTTTTAAATAATTATTGTTCTCCGGTCAAATTTGTGTTCCTTGCTAAGTGGTAGGCGCTCTGGGCTGGAATGCTTTGTCCAAGGTGTACAGGTTTAATTCCTGGCATTGTCAGTTTATTTTGTTTTGGATAGGGGTTGGTGATATGACTAACCTCAGCTAGAATTGGCCTAACTTTAAATGAGTACAGATGGAAATCTAGGGACAGTAAGAAGGAAGGGCATGCAAGAGCATAGGCTGGCTGGTCCTTAGCTTCCTATTGCACTACCTGGCTAAAGGACCACCAGGTCCTTTACTGGCCTACTGACTTAGCCATAGAAAATTTCTTTCAAACCCATTAAATATAAGTAAAAATGAAGAATACCAGTATGATGGTCCTTCTATTTCCCTGAAATGTGGATGTATGGACAAGAGTGTGGGTCATGAGAGATAGCTTGTGAATGTAATTGGGGTGAATGTTCTGCAAGATTTAAAAAATGTATGACTGTTGCTCAGGTTGGCAACTGAACACAGAAGTATAATTTTGTTATTTGTTTTTCTTTGTGACTATCATGCTTATTTAATGTCAAGTATTTTAAAGTTAATCTTCTTTAATTTGTCTTTAATTGCCATAATTTGTCTTTAATTGCCATAATTTGTCTTTAATTGCCTATTAAGCCCCCTAGGGCTTCAATACAATAAAACCTACTTATATCCATTGATTTTCTTTAAATAGATAGTAGCTCTATGTTTCCTAGCTTCAGCAAATTTAAATGTAATTGTGAGACCAGGGATTACAAAGTAGGTGAAAACTTGCAAATGAACCTCTGGTATCAATAAAAATTTGTAAGAAATGGATATCAATTTAAAGATTAAAAAAACTGTTAGAAAACAAAGAAGACAAATGAATAAACAAAAGTACCCTTTACAACCATTTAATGAATTTTCACAAATATAGGCCACCCTAAGATTGAAAAGAACAAAGCTTCAATTATGAATCCATTTTCCTTTAAACAGACTGAAGGGGCAAACCTCCAAGCTTTGACAAATTCAATCTCACTTTTGGGCATTCTCACCTTTCCTTTTCAAAGGAAACTTTCTTTGGATGTTTCCCATCCAACTAAAAACAACACGGACAGCATCAGGTACAAGTGACCTTCTACTTAGCCTACATACCAAAGGGAAAAGCATGCATCTCTATACTATAATTTACCTCCAACCTGCCTAATGTGCAAATATATAGCCAAAATTATGTAGTTCCAATATATTCTGTCACCTGTTACCTTTACCCCCATTCTTGCTTTGTTACATTTGCATCAATTAACAGGGAGTTAAAGGTTGAGGGATAGATTGGCAGAATCAATGGGAAACATGTAACTTCAGCAATATATATTTTTGAAGGTCATCAAAGATCAGGGCTGTCTAGAGCAAGAATGAGTAGAGATGTGTACTTTGAAATACCTTCCCAGGACATACTTTAGCCTGTAGACCCATCCCTGAAAGTTTCATTTTCCTAACCTAACCCCTTTCAGTGATAGCAAGAAGTCAATCAATTAGAATTTTACTGGATAAAATTACCATCCTTTGGAATAGACTCTGAATAGTCTACCCTAGCCTACTTCTTCAATAGGATTAAAGACAGTCTCAGAATAATGATTTGGCAGCCCATAAATCCTCAATTTATCTGTAATACTTCACCTAGGCCTGTTTACAGAGCCTAAAAGGAGTTAATGCTTAAAATGCTACCATTTGGCAATTTAATGGAGCCTCAATGTTACCTGGAAGAAGTCAATCCTTAGAATGATTCCAAATGGCAATTTAAGGTAATAATTATACCTGGATATGCCAGAAAACATGGAAATCTTTAAATTAAATAATAAGTTTTTCATTGATTTAACCTACTTGCTATTAGATAGCCTACTACTCAGGGTGTCCTTTCATGTTGATCCCAAAATATGGTTATTTACTAACCTGGCTCAGATCCCTCTTTCTTTTGCAAAATCACTGTCCCACCTTCTTCCAAGCAAATAACTTGATATTCCATTACTTCATTATTGTCCATATTTATTTTTTGTTGAATGAGATTTTTGTTGAAGAAGGTGAATTATGTACTTACTGCGCTAACCATTCTTTTGAGCACGGTAAGAAAATCACTTACTGCGGTTACTGCCGGCAGTAACTATTCGCGGGTGTGTTCCAGCTGATGGTTTTTCAGTAACTGCAGTTACTGCGCGGTAACTGCCCATTTCTAACTGCAGTAGAGCCAGTGGGAACGGCACAGTAAGCTGACTAACAGTAGCGTCATTTTCAAATTAAACACATGTGTTTAAATTTAAGGGACAGTTTAATGCTGATTAGTATAATTTTTTAATTCCTTCTGTTTCAGAGCATTTAGAGAGGTTCTAAGCTAACCATGGGCATTTGGCTGTCACAAATGATTTTGCTCAAATGAGCTGGTGAAAAATAAATAGAACATATAAATTTTCTCTTTTTTTATTATTTCAAGACTAGAATATCACAAAGCTAAGCATTCAAATAACTTGATTGTATCTTAAGCAAATACAATCCCTGATGGAGTTTTGTTGATACCTGTCTTAAATTGATTTGTCTAAATAAAATGGGCCTATAGCATTTACAGGATAGTAGTGGGGCAACTATAGCAAGTTTTTTTTTCAATATTCTACTTTTTTCAAATAATTATTGTTCTCTGGTCAAATTTGTGTTCCTTGCTAAGTGGTAGGCGCTCTGGGTTGGAATGCTTTGTCCAAGGGGTACAGGTTTAATTCCTGGCATTGTCAGTTTATTTGGTTTTGGATAGGGGTTGGTGATATGACTAACCTCAGCTAGAATTGGCCCAACTTTAAATGAGTACAGATGGAAGTCTAGGGACAGTAAGAAGGAAGGGCATGCAAGAGCATAGGCTGGCTGGTCCCTAGCTTCCTATTGCACTACCTGGCTAAAGGACCACCAGGTCCTCTACTTGCCTACTGACTTAGCCATAGAAACTTTCTTTCAAACCCATTAAATATAAGTAGAAATGAAGAATACCAGTATGATGGTCCTTCTATTTCCCTGAAATGTGAATGTATGGACAAGAGTGTGGGCCATGAGAGATAGCTTGTGAATGTAACTGGGGTGAATGTTCTGCAAGATTTAAAAAAATTATGACAGTTGCTCAGGTTGGCAACTGAACACAGAAGTATAATTTTGTTATTTGTTTTTCTTTGTGACTATTATGCTTATTTAATGTCAAGTATTTTAAAGTTAATCTTCTTTAATTTTTTTTTAATTGCCATGGCCCTAGGGCTTAAATACAATAAAACCTACTTATATCCATTGATTTTCTTTAAATAGATAGGAGTTCTTTGTTTCCTAGCTTCAGTAAATTTAAATGTAATTGTGAGACCAGGGATTACAAAGTAGGTGAAAACTTGCAAATGAACCTCTGGTATCAATAAAAATTTGTAAGAAATGGATATCAATTTAAAGATTAAAAAAAAGAAGACAAATGAATAAACAAAAGTATCCCTTTACAACCATTTAATGAATTGTCACAAATATAGGTCACCCTTAAGATTGAAATGAACAAAGCTTCAATTATGAATCCATTTTCCTTTAAACAGACTGAAGGGGCAAACCTCCAAGCTTTGACAAATTTAATCTCACTTTTGAGCAATCTCACCATTCCTTTTCAAAGGAAACTTTCTTTGGATGTTTCCCATCCAACTAAAAACAACATGGACAGCATCAGGTACAAGTGACCTTCTACTTAGCCTACATCTACATACCAAAGGGAAAAGCATGCCTATACTATAATTTACCTCCAACCTGCCTAATGTGCAAATATATAGCCAAAATTATGTAGTTCCAATGTATTCTGTCACCTTTCCCCCCATTCTTGCTTTGTCACAGTTGCTTCAATTAACAGGGAGTTAAAGGTTGAGGGATAGATTGGCAGAATCAATGGCAAACGTGTAACTTCAGCTATATATATTTTTGAAGGTCATCAAAGATCAGGGCCCTCTAGAGCAAGAATGAGTAGAGATGTGTACTTTGAAATACCTTCACAGGACATACTTTAGCCTGTAGACCCATCCCTGAAAGTTTCATTTTCCTAACCTAACCCCTTTCAGTGATAGCAAGAAGTCAATCAACTAGAATTTTACTGGATAAAATTACCATCCTTTGGAATAGACTCTGAATAGTCTACCCTAGCCTACTTCTTCAATAGGATTAAAGACAGTCTCAGAATAATAATTTGGCAGCCCATAAATCCTCAACTTATCTGTAATACTTCACCTAGGCCTGTTTACAGAGCCTAAAAGGAGTTAATACTTAGAATGATCCCATCGTGGCAATTTAATGGAGCCTCAATGTTACCTGGAAGAAGTCAATCCTTAGAATGATTCCAAATGGCAATTTAAGGTAATAATTATGCCTGGATATGCCAGAAAACATGGAAATCTTTAAATTAAATAATAAGTTTTTCATTGATTTAACCTACTTGCTAATAGATAGCCTACTACTCAGGGTGTCCTTTAATGTTGATCCCAAAATATGGTGATTTACTAACCTGGCTCAGATCCCTCTTTCTTTTGCAAAATCACCGTCCCACCTTCTTCCAAGCAAATACCTTGATATTCCATTACTTTATTCTTGTCCATATTTATTTTTGTTGAATGAGATTTTTGTTGAAGAAGGTGAATTATGTACTTACTGCGCTAACCATTCTTTTGAGCATGGTAAGAAAATCACTTACTGCGGTTACTGCCGGCAGTAACTATTCTCGTTCCCAGCGGGTTGGGCAGTAACCATTTTCCCGCTAGGAACGGCAATAGTAACCATTCGGTTACTACAGTAAGTCCCTGGAACACACCCCGCGTTTCCAGCGGGTTGGGCAGTAACCATTTTCCCACTAGGAACGGAAATAGTAACCATTCGGTTACTACAGTAAGTCCCTGGAACACACCCAAAGCAACACCACAACAGGAAAGCCAAAAAATTACATCTAAAGGAAGTGTGAGTAATTTTTTAGAGACTAGCAAAAGCCACGCCGAGGCTAGTTTCTTTAGATTAGCCTAGTAATGAGGGCTTGATTATTCATTCAAAGCTTACTAATAGCCTGTGTGTCCAAAAACATCAGATAAAACAAAATTTCACTAGCATCCTAGGGTAAAGCAACCGGTACTGGGACACACACTTATTCTGGGACAGAATCTTTAATTTGATTGCAACATGTCCAATACTCGGACAAAAGACTTCAATCTTGGACACCCAATCTGTACATTTTTCTGGGTTGCTTCCAAAAACACCTGTTTAGACATTCTTTGCTGATATCTATGACTCAGGCTCTTTGTCTTGTTATTAGACAGTTTAATGTCTTGAAATTTATTATTTTAAATTGGATTTTCTGAGAGAAAATTGTTAATCCAGGATTTCCTTTAGGTGGTAGGGGGAGTGCGCATAATGGGTTGCTTTGATAAACTTGCAAACAAAGAAATACCTGCAATTCAAAGGGAACCTCAACAATTATGCATCATAGGTAGGTAGTGGAAATGGTCTAAAGTGCTAAACAAGTTTTGTCTTTATTTTAATGTTTTAGGATGAACAGAGGAGGTGATATGTCATATAATTCACAGCTTTAATTGGATGAAAATAGGCAGTAAAGTGGCCACCATTTCCTCACAAAAATCCAAAATTCAAATTAATTATTTGGTAAAATTCTAGTTAATTGACTTCTTGCTATCTCAGAAAGGTTTAGGTTAGGAAAATGAAACTTTCAGGGATGAATCTACAAATTAAAGCATGTCCCTGGAAGGTATTTTGAAGCAACTATCTCCACTCCTTCTCCCTCTAGCGGGCCCTGACCTTTGATGACCTTTAAAAATATGTCTGCTATAAAAGTGAAACCTTGCAAAATAGATCTTCTGCTCAATTGAATTACAACAAAATTGTTTTCAGCTTCATAACTTTGCTCAATTCCATTTTATAAGTTTTAAAGATATGCAAATACATTTCCTAAATTTTGAAAAAAAACATTGATATGGCTCAAAATTTTACTCAATTAACAGGAATTGTATTTTCAGAACTAAAGGCAGAGAAAAAGCAACTAGTAACTGAAAATTAAGGTAAAATTTTGTTTTGTCAAAATTTCAATAGGTAATAGACCTGTCATGTAGGCAAATTTCAGGGCCCCCTAGAGGGAGAAGGAGTGGAGGTGGGTACTTTAAAATACCTTCCCAGGACATACTTTGGCCTGTAGAACCATCTCTGAAAGTTTCATTTTCCTAACCTAAACTCTTTCCGAGATAGCAAGAAGTCAATTAATTAGAATTTTACCAATTATTTTTGTACTTCTCATACATTTACCTTCTATTATACAAATCCCCTAAAAACCACTAGGCTATGTTGTAAAAGCCACCCCTCTGCAAAAAAAAAAAATCAAATCCAAAAAACCAAAACAGACTTCCAAAAAAGTAATGATAGGCCTATCAATTTCTTTGCCTCAGTGCCATAGCAAAACTTGAAAAGAAATTTTGACAGTAAAAAGAAGCAAATATTTTGCTTTTCAGTCCTGTTGTGACAGCACAATCCTGAAATATCATTTTGACAGCCTAAATAAGGTAGGATTTTAAATTTCTCCTCCTTGTTTTTATGAAAAGATTTTTGCCTTGCAGTTGGCTTTTGAGGTAATACGGACAGATTCTGTTGATAAACCTAAATGTAATTAAATACATTTTGGTGGTATCTAACATCAGTAAAATCTAACAAAGACCTCACAAAGTGACTAAAATCTTGTTTCAAACTTGTTTGCAAAAAAGAACAGTCTTAATATTGAAAAATTTTTGGAAAAACAAATTGTTCAAAATCAATTACAAAGAAAAATTACTTTTGTCCAGACCCAAACCATAGCAAGCAGTCCCAACCACAAATCCAGCACCATGTCATGAAGGGGTGCACCCCTGTGCCCTCCTTGGATCCGTCCCTGTTCAGATTGAAAAATCTAGCTGTTAAGTTGGACAGCTTTCAACAAGTTGGGCTGCTTTGAGGTGAAGACCCTTACATGAATGAATTTCAGATGCTTAAAAACAAATTTAATGTATCTTAAAACCATATAACATATGGGTATGTATATAAAAAGGATGGTCCCTCCCTCAACACCCACTCTTTACAGTAAAACTTTGTATAAGAATTCTAGCAAATTCCCCTGGTGTAAAATTTTCCATGAGAAATTTATCCCCTAGAAACTTACCTCCCATTGGAAATTCTCCCTGTGAAAAATTTCACTAGCATAAAATCCCCCCCCCCCACTCAAAAAACATATGTATACTACCCTATAATAGGCTACATAAGGAACGGGCAAATTTAATAACTTAAAACTATTCCCAGGAGGATTGTGGTATCTCAAAGGTATACTTGTTTGGCCTTTCAACTATTCTGAACAAAATAATACTTCTTCTACAAACAAATTACCACAGCACCAAGCCACATGAGGCCCACGCGGCTAAGCTCAGTCCTCTTCCATCCCAGTCTATTCAAAGCTTCTTTCTTTACACTCTCCCAGAAAATGCCCATTTCATTTAAAGCTTTCTTTATGAAATCCTCCTGCCCCAACCATGGATGACAACCTTTCTGTTTAGCCCTAAACGGCTAGCCAAAGAAGGATATGTCATCCTTTTTCCACAAAGCGTGCCCTAGTCATCTTAACCTTTCTCTCATTACAGCCATAGAAAGCAGGATGCTATCTCAAAATTTTGATTCAACCATTCTAATAAAAAAAAAAAATTCTAGTTGTGGATTCCCTTCAGAATTTAGCATACTTATAGTTGAAGAAAGATCTGTTTTCACTTAAGTTGTGATCCTTTTTAAGATTGCAAGGGATCCCAACGTGCGGCAAATATTTTTGGGAACCCTCCCCCCTCCAATGAAAATATTCTCTGACAAGAATTTCCTCTATTGAGAATTTTATTAAGAACTTAAATGTTTGGGTGGTTCTTTTTCAAATCGCCATATACAACTTTTTATTTAGCTAATGCCCAAGCTTCTTTGTTTTTTCGCACTTCAGAAAAACAGAAAAACTTTTTTGCTGAAAGAAGTAGGCCTAGTCCTTTTTTTAGAAGTCAAAAGTGATTGGAGATCAATCAGCCATGGGGGTATTTTCCGGGGTAAATACCCCCCCCCCCTTAACAAAAAATAGAATCATCATTTAAACACTTTCAGAAGCACTTAGGCCTATTAGCCTATTCATAATAAGAGAGTAATATGGAGCAACCTCCCTCACGTAATAGGCTAATTAATGTTCGTTTTAAATTATAATGTTGGTCCTTACACTCTTTTGAAAAGTTTTTTGTCCGTCGTCTTCCAAATTTATGTTTAAATTGCTAGGAATAAAATAAAATTAGTTATTCAGTCAACTCTTAACATTAAAAAAGATTGTTTTTAGTTGCTAGCCAGCTAAACAAATGAATTTCAATAACCTTAAAGGAAATGACAGCAAGCTACTGTTGTCTTTTCATATGTCATTATTTGGTTCCTTGTTGGGTTTAAAATATTCAATAACATATCACCCGCGAGACGATTAGTTATCTGATTGCTTCGTACTTAGAGAGGGAGATGATTTAAGAGAGTGCATTTTAATGTCAAAACATCCCAGCTCTCATTGAACCGCCAGATAAATACATAGGGTAATTAGTTCTGAGGAAGTGACGAACAGAAACACCGTCACAGGAAGAGAGAGAGGGATAGACATACAGAGAAAAACACACACAAGTTCCTTATGCCAAAGGTTTTTTTTAGAACATTTGAAAAAGCTCATTACTCTTATTAAACAGACTGTGTATTTCAGGAGTCATTCTTAAACAATTGGGATAGAAGTCACATTTTAGCGTAAAGAGTGAGGAATTGAGGAGAGGACTGCCCCCCTTACATTAGTAATAATTTCTGTTCGTTTAAGTTTTAATATTGCTACTTATTTTCAGTTTTTTTTTCAATTTAATTCCCTTTTGAATCAAAATGCTTGACAAATATCTTCCCGGGACATGCTTCAAAAACAATTGCATCAGATTTAGAGTAGGCTATATATATATTTGGTTTGGGATGGAAGTTAGTAGCTTGACTCTGTAAGCTAAGCCGGAACCAACCCTGCTCTAAATGGGTACCTGAAGAAATCTGGAGAAAATAAGCAGGAAAGATGTGCAAAAGAGCCGAATCGTTTTCCCCCAACCTCCCTTGCGCGTCCTGACTGAAGGACCACGTGACCGAGATCGGCACCGCTGTTTTGGGCCCTAGGGGGCCTGTGGCTTCATAATTACTGACTTTCGTTTGAACTCCAAATTTCACTTCGCTTTCTCTTGTCCTCTAAAGGCGAAATTCTTTACTCCTCGCTTTTATTTTTTACATGTTCTGATACTCGCTTTTGCATGCCTGCTAACTAAACAATCATTTCTTCTTCACTTTCATTTTTAACACATTTGATTCTTCCTGTCGCTCGAAATTCTCGCTTTTGCTTATCTTCTAACCACATTATTTGTGGTTCGTACAAAAAACGTTTGTAGAAAAAAATCTAGTTGCCTTTATAAGTAACCAAAAACTGGAGGGCAACTAGGCCTCCTCCCCTACCCCTTTTTTATAAGAAAGTTTTATCGTCTGATCAAAACTTTGAGAAAGTCATTTAACAAAAAAAAAAAAATAAAAAAAATGCAAATGTGCAGTGAGCCAAAATCTAAACATGCATTAATTCAAAACGATCAGCAATTAAATAAAAACAAGTTTTTTTTTTTAACTGCAAATAAGGAGCGACATTAAAACTTAAAACGACCAGAAATTAATATGTATATGAAAGGGGTTGTCCGATTTGCAACATCTCTCTCTTTACGCTAAAGTTTTTTTATTGTTTGAAAAAGTAGAGTTATGACAAGAATCAAACTGTAGCGTAAAGAGTGGGCGTTGCGTGAGGGGACAACCCCTTTCATGGACGGAACAGTTTTTGTTCGTTTTAAGTTTTAATTTCGCTCCTTGCAATAAAAAACTTGTTTTTATTTAATAACATAAACAACAGGATGCTAAAGTGGCCACAACTTCTTACAAATATTGAATATTGTATCTTTGTTTTAAGGTTTAATGTTACTATTTTATTTTAGTTTGAGACAATAACGATATCACATTTTGCATGCAGATCCGCCAAGCTCTACTCCCCCTCCTTAATTCTTTTACATAGGCTAATTCTTTTTAATTTGTCTTTATTCCTCTTTGAATGCACAATTTTATGCAGAGAAAGAACGTTGTGGTGGAATTGTCCAGAGGAAATTTTCAGCAAATTGAATCAAATTGTCTGGCAAGATTTTCCCATGAAAAATAGGATTAATATCCACCAACATACTTCTTGTTATTGCATATAATAGATAGATACGTTTATTTCAAAAGCCCAAAGGCCATATACACACAAAAATATAAATAAATAACAAGCAAGGAAATGAACAACAGTAGAAATTACAAGTACGCACAGAAACAGAATACAACGTGAAAATACCTAATCTAATGACAAAAGAAATTAATCATATAAGCTTTTTCTTCTTACTAAGGATTTATCTATATACACTCCCACTCGAAATATTGTAATTGGGTTGCTATTTTGCAGAATATTTCCTCTAATGCCTTGCTAAAAGCAGAGTCAAGTGCAATTAAACGATAATTCTCATGAGCTTCCGGGTTTGAACAATGGTGGTAAAAAAAGTGGTATGAACAATGATGTCTTCCAAACGCTTGGCTATTGTCCTGAAGTTAAAACCTTATTACAAAGAAGAACAATTATCGGCATAACATGGTAAGAAAGTCCTTAAATAACTTTATTGGTATACCATCACCACCCACAGCAGTACCGCCTTTTTAATTTCTGAAATACCAACTTAATGTCTTGGCCATTCACATCACCCACTAGATCATAATCGTGTTCCCTCATAGGATAAATAACTGTCTCTGGGGTGTGCGCTATCTCCTGAAGATCTACGCAATGACCTTCCGATTTTTTAGGTAATCAGGCCATGAATCAGCTTGTCAGGTAATCAGGCCATGAATCGATTCCAAGAGCTCCTTTTTAAATGCCTCAATATCTTTATCTGTTAAATCTAATTTGTTTTTCTAAACCTACTTTTCTAAACTCCGCATTGTAGAAATTTCTTACTCGTGGGACGCGGCCCTGAACCTGCCCAACCTTCACATGAAGCTTAATAGCTCTATGATCAGATCCAACTAAAGTTAATGTTACCATATTAATTGATTCAGGTACAAATTGCGTTTTAATTAGCGCATAATCTACACCACTTGGAGTTGGTCTCGAAAGACAAGTATACTCCCCCGTACCCTTATCATTCCCAAACCTACCGTTTGCAATCATCAGACCATGTTCCCCACAAAGCACCAGGAGCTTTCTTCCCCATACATTTATTTTTGTTTTTTCATCCTTGTTACTTCGTGTTATTCTACAACAAATTGGGACAAAATCACCTAAATCTGGGATCAACACATCTAAGATCTCAGCCTCCATGCCGGTATTCGTATTAAAATCCCCCATCAACACGCACTCCAGATCTCTCTAACTTTCTTGTATTAACGATAATTTTTCTTCTATAATTTCCCAAGTATTTTCTCGATTGTACTAACTATTCCGTGGAGGTAAATTAATTGCTTCGGGAGTAAACCCAAAACTAATTGCTTCCCATATTCAAAACAAATATACAGTCAAAGCAAGTTTTCATATCTACTATTAATTCTCTCAAAACTTTCAATAGCAGGTGCTTTAACCAAACCCGAAATGCCACCCTAATGTTTATTGTGTTGCGGAGCAACACTACTGCTTTCGTAGTTTTTTTTTTTTTTTTCACCGTGATCAGCGACCTGTAGCTCCGAAGTGGTAAGAGTTAAAAATTTGAGATTTTTCAGAGGGAAGGGAAACGTGAAACAGAGTAAAAAAGTTCCAGAGAAGTTCCTAAAATTTCTAACAGTTTTCCATAAAAAAAAATAAAACCGTTTTTTTCTTAGAAACTCTGCGTTTGATGTTTGGCGTCAAGTTAAGACGACCCTAGCTTCGGAAATAAACTTGTTAGAAATACAGTTATGCTGAACTCATGTAGAACTTTCATTTGTCTCTTCGAGAACCGGAGCACAAAATTCCATAGCTCTTACAGATTTCCCGGAAATAATTCCGGAAAAGTCCATCTCGTTCTGATTTTTTTTGGAATTTTCCCAAATTTTCGATTTTGATGTTTCTTATATTTTTATCGAGTAGTGCTATGAAAAGTATGCAAGAAGAAGTGAAGTGTTCTATATACCAAGTTGCTTCGTTCTCTAAGAAATAATTTCCGAAGTTTCGACGTTCTAGAGGTAACTTCTGTTCTGGACCAGCTAGAATTTTTTTTCCAGCGCGGTTCGACAGGTCTCGATCTCCTAACAACTGGAGCTTACAATAGTTTCTCCGAAATAAAATTCCTTCTGTGGGTTTTTCTATTTGGAAGTTTTGTCATGCCCTCGGGGCAATTTAAATTTTTTGGTGAATTTGGTTTGTTTTATATTTTCCTAGCTTAGACCATCAAAAGTTAAGCAGAAAACTATAAGACGTTATTTCCGTATCTCTTTCAGATTTCCCGGAAATAATTCCCGAAATGTGCGTCTCGAAACATAATACTTCGAATTGGCGTCAAGTTAAGACGGCCCTAGTTTCGGAAGTAAACGTTTTAGAGATAAAATAATTATGAACTCATATAGAACTTTTATTGATGTTTTCGAGAACTGAAGCATGAAATTCCGTAGCTCTTACAGATTTCCCGGAAATAATTCCGGAAAAGTGAATCTCGTTCCGATTTTTTGAAATTTTCTTAAATTTTCGATTTTGATGTCTATTTTATTTTTATCGAGTAGTGCTATCGCTCAAAATAAAACCATATCAAAGATGCTTCAAGATAGCAATCGAAGCCGCATTAGAAAAATGTCCTCTGAAGGACATAATGGAGACTGTTGCTCCGCAACTGTGTCCTGTAGGGCACAGTTGCACGTGTTGCTCCGCAACTGTGCCCTAAGGAACAGGGCATAGTTGCTGCAACACTTCCCGTTGCACAGGCAACGGAGGTCTAGTTGTGTTGCAGAGCAACACTACTGCTTTCGTAGCTTTTTTTTTTTTTTTTTTTTCACCGTGATCAGCGACCTGTAGCTCCGAAGTGGTAAGAGTTAAAAATTTGAGATTTTTCAGAGGGAAGGGAAACGTGAAACAGAGTAAAAAAGTTCCAGAGAAGTTCCTACAATTTCTAACAGTTTTCCATAAAAAAAAAATAAAACCGTTTTTTTCTTAGAAACTCTGCGTTCGATGTTTGGCGTCAAGTTGAGACGACCCTAGCTTCGGAAATAAACTTGTTAGAAATACAGTTATGCTGAACTCATGTAGAACTTTCATTTGTCTCTTCGAGAACCGGAGCACAAAATTCCGTAGCTCTTACAGATTTCCCGGAAATAATTCCGGAAAAGTCCATCTCGTTCCGATTTTTTTTGGAATTTTCTCAAATTTTCGATTTTGATATTTCTTATATTTTTATCGAGTAATGCTATGAAAAGTATGCAAGAAGAAGTGAAGTGTTCTATATACCAAGTTGCTTCGTTCTCTAAGAAATAATTTCCGAAGTTTCGACGTTCTAGAGGTAACTTCTGTTCTGGACCAGCTAGAATTTTTTTCCAACGCGGTTCGACAGGTCTCGATCTCCTAACAACTGGAGCTTGCAATAGTTTCTCCGAAATAAAATTCCTTCTGTGGGTTTTTCTATTTGGAAGTTTTGTCATGCCCTCGGGGCAATTTAAATTTTTTGGTGAATTTGGTTTGTTTTATATTTTCCTAGCTTAGACCATCAAAAGTTAAGCAGAAAACTATAAGACGTTATTTCCGTATCTCTTTCAGATTTCCCGGAAATAATTCTCGAAATGTGCGTCTCGAAACATAATACTTCGAATTGGCGTCAAGTTAAGACGGCCCTAGTTTCGGAAGTAAACGTTTTAGAGATAAAATAATTATGAACTCATATAGAACTTTTATTGATGTTTTCGAGAACTGAAGCATGAAATTCCGTAGCTCTTACAGATTTCCCGGAAATAATTCCGGAAAAGTGAATCTCGTTCCGATTTTTTGAAATTTTCGATTTTGATGTCTATTTTATTTTTATCGAGTAGTGCTATCGCTCGAAATAAAACCATATCAAAGATGCTTCAAGATAACAATCGAAGCCGCATTAGAAAAATGTCCTCTGAAGGACATAATGGAGACTGTTGCTCCGCAACTGTGTCCCGTAGGGCACAGTTGTACGTGTTGCTCCGCAACTGTGCCCTAAGGAACAGGGCACAGTTGCTGCAACACTTCCCGTTGCACAGGCAACGGAGGTCTAGTTATTTCTTGATACATTACGCACGATCTGTTCTACCAAATACCCAGGGAGAATGACATGTTATGGCATATTTGAAACAAACTTAGTTCGTTATCTTTCCGGTCTTGTCGTTTAAAACCATAACCTGTCATTGGATCTCAAATTGCAATTTAGAAGTCTTTTCAAGTTTAAAAAAAACTTGGGTTTTATTTTAACTTTAATACCATTTAAGGCTTGCTGGGGGGAGGGAGTACAAAAAGAAATCTTAAAAAACAAATCAAAACTACGTTTATGTATTTTTAATACGTCTTTTTGTGTTGGAGAAAATTTTTTTGGGAGAGGAGGAGGGGTCTAATCCCTACATCCTGCTTTATGGATTCAGTATATGAAAGGGGCTGTCTCCTCATCAACGCACCCACTCCTTACGCTAAAGTTTAACTCTTTGTCACAGTTCTACTTTTAAAAACAATAGAAAACTTTAGCTTAAAGAGCGGGGCATTGAGGAGGGGACAGCCCCTTTTATACACAGAATCATTTCTATTCGTTTTAAGTTTTAATATCGCTCCTTACTTTCAGGGAAAAAAAAATTTTTTATTTAATTTCTGAACACATTTGAATTAATGTAGGTTTTGATTTTGGCTCATCGTAACTGAATAATTAAAACGAAATTTGTATATTATTTTTTTTTGCCAAATTGTTTTTCAAACTTTTGATCGGACGATTTTGATCAATAAGGGGCGGGGGAGGTGGCCTAATTTCCCTCCAATTATTTGGTTACTTAAAAAGTAACCAAAAATGTTTTTTTTTCAAATAAAGCTGGAAAATCCAACATCCCCTTTTTGGAAAAGCTCTTCCCTGTGATAAATTCACCCCTTGGAAAGATCCTCCCACGTATCCCCCTCCGCCCGACCATGAAACGTTTTATACATAAATTGTTGGATCTCACACATTTTATACTTTAACATCTTTTTGTGTTGCAGAAACATTTTTTGGAGGGAGAGGGAGGGGGACCTAATCCTGGTTCCTGGGTTCGGTCTTGCTATCATTGATAGCCTATATTTTTATGGCACTTGGTATTAACCAAGTGACATGTAGCAATCGCAAATTCTGTCCCGGTTTTGCTACTTTAGGCACTTCCAGGTAAGTTAGGACGATGAAATTTGGCAGGCATATCAAAGACCAGACCAGATTAAATTAGAAATAGTCGTTTTCCCTATTTGACCATCTGGGGGGAGTGGGGGCCAGTTAATTCGTAAAAAATAGAAAAAATGAAGTATTTTTAACTTACGAACGTGTGATGGGATCTTAATAAAATTTGATGTTTGGAAGGATATCGTGTCTCAGAGCTCTTATTTTAAATCCTGACCAGATCTGGTGACGTTGGGGGGAGTTGGAGGGGGAACCTAAAATCTTGGAAAACGCTTAGTGTAGAGGGTTCGGGATGAAACTTGGTGGGAAAAATAAACAGAAGTCCTAGATACGTTATTGACATAACCAAAACGGATCTACTCTGTTTGGGGGAGTTGAGAGGGAGGGTTAATTCTGAAAAATTAGAAAAATGAGGTATTTTTAACTTACGAAGGAGTGATCGGATCTTAATGAAATTTGAAGTTTGGAAGGATATCGTGTCTCAAAGCTCTTATTTTAAATCCCGACTGGATCCGGTGACATTGGGGGAAGTGAGGGGGACCTAAAATCTTGCAAAACGCTTAGAATGCAGGGATCGGGCTGAAACTTGGTGGGAAAAATAAGCACAAGTCCTAGAAACTTTATTGACATAACCTAAATGGGCCCTCTCTCTTTGAGGGAGTTGGGGGGAGGAGGGTGGATTCCGAAAAATTAGAAAAATGATATATTTTTAACTTACAAAGGAGTGATCGGATCTTAATGAAATTTGATATTTGGAAGGATATCATGTCTCTGAGCTCTTATGTCAAATTCTGACCGGATCCGGTGAAGGGGAAGTTGGGGGGCGGAACATAAAATGTTGGAAAATGCTTAGAGTGGAGGGATCGGGATGAAACTGGGTGGGAAAAAAGCACAAGTCCTAGATACGGGATTGACATAACTGGAACGGATCTGCTCTCTTTGGGGGAGTTGGGGGGATGGTTAATTTTAAAAATTAGAAAAAATGAAGTATATTTGACTTACGAAAGAGTAATCGTATCTTAGTGAAATTTCATATTTAGAAGGACCTTGAAACTCAGATCTCTTATTTTAAATCCTGACCGGATCCAGTGTCATTAGGGGGGGGGGACCGGAAATCTTGGAAAACGCTTAAAGCGGAGAGATCAGGATGAAACTTGGCGGAAAGAATAAGCTCTAGTCCAAGATAGGTGGCTGACATAACCGAACCGGATCCGCTCTCTTTGGTGGAGTTGGAGAGGGAAGTAATTTGGAAAAATTAGAAAAAATGAGGTATTTTAAACTTACGAACGGGTGATCAAATCTTAATGAAATTTGATATCTAGAAGGATCTGTGTCCTTTAGAACTCACATTTTAAATCCCGACCAGATCTGGTGACATTGAAGGGAGTTGGATGGGGAAACCGGAATTCTTGGAAAACGTGAAAATCGAGGTATCTTACGAATGGGTGATCGGATCTTAGTGAAACTTGCTATATAGAAAAATCTTATGTCTCAGATACTCCATTATCAATTAGAATCGGATCCGGGGACATAGAGGGCCGGAGGGGGGAAACAGAGATCTTGTAAACCGGAAATCTTGGAAAACGCTTAGAGTGGAGAGATCAGGATGAAACTTGATGGAAAGAATAAACACAAGTTATAGATACGAGATTGACATAATTGGTATGGATCCATTCTATTTGAGGGAGCTGGGGGGTTGTTAATTTGGAAAAGTCAGAAAAATTGAGGTATTTTTAACTTAAGAACGGGTGACCGAATCTTAATGAAATTTGATATTTAGATGGAACTCATGTCTCAGAGCTCTTACTTCAAATCCTGACCAGATCTGTTTACATTGGGGGGAGTTAGATGGGGAGACTAGAATTCTTGGAAAACTCTTATAAATGTCGTAGATACGTGATTGACGTAACCGGACTGGATCCGCTCTCTTTGGGGGAGTTAGATGGTGGGGTTCAGTGCTTTGATGAGTTTGGTGCTTCTGAACGTGCTAGGACGATGAAAATTGGTAGGCGTGTCAGGGAGCTGTACTAATTGACTTGATAAAGTAGTTTTCCCCGATTCGGCCATCTGGAGGCTGAAGGAAGAGGAAAAATTAGAAAAGTTGAGGTATTTTTAGCTTACGAGTGGGTGATCGAATCTTAATGAATTTTGATATTTAGTACTTTGTGACTCACAGCTCTTATTTTAAATCCCGACCGGAATTAAGCCTCTGATTTTCCTTTTCAAGCAATCTATTGATTCAATGAATTTTGCTAGAGCTCATGCCGTCACAAGTGCCATATGAGCTCTTAGCTCTTGTTTTCATGTGCATCCCAAGATATCCAGTAAATTCAAGAAAACTTTCAAGAGAATTCAAGAGATCCAATGACTTAAAATCGAATAGTTGCGGACATCAAACCATGGCTAATCAAACAGTTCGTGATAACGAACTGTAGAGAGGAGCCACCCGGGTAAATAGTAACCGAAACTCTAAAGAAACTGACTTATCCATCAAAAGTTACGAGCCTGAGAAAATTTGCCTTATTTTAGAAAATAGGGGGAAGTATCACTTAAAAGTCATAGAATCTTAACGAAAATCACACCATCAGATTTAGCGTATCAGAGAACTCTACACAAGAAGTTTCAAGCTCCTACCTACAAAAATGAGGAATTTTGTATTTTTTGCCACAAGACAGATCACGGACGCGTGTTTCTTTTTTTTTTTTTCCAGGGTGATCGTATCGACCCAGAAGTCCTAGAATGTTGCGGGAGGGCTCATTCTTACGGAAATTAAAAGTTCTAGTGCCCTTTTTAAGTGACCTAAAATATCGGAGGGCACCTAGGCTCCCTCCCACGCGAACTTTCCATGGAGGAATTTTTCATGGTTGAAGAAAATTTCCTTGAAGGATTTTTTTGCATTAAAAAAAAAATATGAAAAAGTTCTTTCAACTGAAAGTGAGGACCAGCATTAAAACTTAAAACGAGCAGAAATTATTACGTATATGAGTGGTTCACCTTCTCCTAATACCTTGCTCTTTACGCTGAAGTAATTTTAGTAATTTCAACTATTTATTCTACGGCCTTTGTGATTCAGGGGGTCATTCTTAAGGAATTGGGACAAAATTTAAGCTTTAGTGTAAAGAGAGAGGTATTGACGAGTGGGCGAAACCCCTCATATACGTATACGAATATAGAAGCTCGTTACGTAAGTTAATTCGTAAGTTATGTATATTTTTACTTATAAAAGTGTTCGTAAAATTAAAAGTTCTAGTTAAAAAAAAAAAAATGAAAGTAAGTCAGTTAAATTGAAACTTAAAACGAACAGAAATTACCCCGTATATGAAAGGGGCTGATCCCTCTTCAAAGCCTTGCTCTTTGCACTAAAGTTTGACTCTTTCTCTCAACTCTACTTTTTAAAATAGTAAAAACTTTATCGTAAAGAGCAGGGCGTTGAAGAAGGAGCAGCCCCTTTCATATACGGGGTAATTTCTGTTCGTTTTAAGTTTTAATGTCGCTCCTTACTTTCAGTTAAAAAAATTAGCGAAAGTCTAGCGCTGACAATCCTAATTACTTAGTTACCGGAAACCAATTCGAAGTAGTTGACCACTTCCCTTATCTTGGCTCTATTATATCATTCAATGGCTGGATTGACCTTGGGGTTGCCTCCCGCGCGGCCAAGGCCTCTGCCGTCTTCGCTAGTCAAAGCCAAGTTTGGAAAAAGCCATCTATCAAACGAGCCACCAAAATGAAGATCCTTGGAGAGTCAGTCCATTTGATCCGACTACATGGAGCTGAAGCTTGGCCTGCAACTGCAGCTGTCAAGCACCGCCTCAACATTCTTCCGTCTAAGTAGCGTCGGGAAATATAGAGAAATCCGATGGACAGACTTTGTCAGCAACGACTGCCTACGAAGTATGTCCCAGTCACATTTGTCACGCCTGGTTGCCGAGCGGACACTTCATTGGTTTGGACATCTTTTCCGATTGCCTGCTGACACTCCGACTCAGGTTCTTTACCGCTTTAAACCAACCAGTAGTGGCTGGAAGCGTCCGAAAGGAAGACCCAAGTTCCAGTGAAGTGATAGTCTCGGAAATTTCCAGGACCAAGCTCGAATTTTGCCGTCTGATGCAGATCCTCTTACTGCAGACAGACCCACATGGAGAAGGCTGACGACACTCTCAACGCCACCCCGGCACGAGGATTAAGCAAGTAAGTATGTTTGTTAGCAATGATTGTTTATTTAATTTATGTTCGTTTTGAGTTTCATTTATCCTTCAATAGCAAAAGATTTTTGTTCGTTGTTTGATTTAATTATTCGTTTATATTAGTATCTACTGTATCTTTTTTCGCCATGATTGTTTATTTAATCTCTGCTTGTTTTGGGTTTCATTTATTCTTTAATAGTAATTTCTGGTCATTTTGAGTTTAAGTTATTGTAGGTTTTTATTTCTCATGATTTTAAGTTTAATGTGGGCTTAACTTTTCTCGAATTTTTTTTTCATAAAGTTTTTTTTTTAAATGAATTTCTGTTCCTTTTTGATTGCCAAAATTTAATGTTTTTATGAAATTCCTCTATCAAAAAAATAATTTTTTTACCAAAATAAATTCCTCTATCAAAAATTATTTTTTATGCCAAAATAAATTCCAACATTGGGCCATGGAGGGAGAGCCAGGGGTCGGCTCCCAGAAGTTTGGAATAAAATATCGTTGATTGTTTTTTTTGAGGGGGGGGAGGAGAGGAGTCGGACTAAGGAGGGTCAGAGGTCAGCTCGCTTAAGTTTTGGAATAAAATATCGTTAATAAGTTTTCTTGAGTGGGGTGGGGGTTAGTCTTATCTGTTTTAAAAACATTGCATAAAAACCTTATATGCCCCCAGGGCATAACTTACAAAACTTGTCCCGGGGCTCTGAGGGGTTATGTCGACAACGGAGTTTCTGTTATCTGGTCTTTGAACTTATTTTAAGAAAACGTCTATCTCATAAATTCGATCGGATCTATCTGGGGATGACTGCTAGGGGGGGGGGGGCTAGTAGCACACTGGTCACTTTCGACTCTTAAAACGAGAATGAGAACTTTGAATTTCCAGTCTGATGAGCCCCCTCCAAAGTTTATACAACCACCCCATCCGTAAAAACTTTATATGCACCCGTGTAACATAATTTAGAGCATTTGCCTCCGGGTTCTGGGGGGTTGTGTAAATCTCGGAGTTCTGTTATATGATTTTTAGTCTATTTTGAACAACATTACTTTCTCAAGAATTCAATCAGACACATTTTGGCAAAAAAGGGCTGGTAGAAGGGGGTGGGGGGGTTACCGTTCGATCACTTTTGACTCTTAAAAAGGCACTACAACTTTCAATTTCGAATAATCAGAGTCTCCTTCGAAGTCCATAAGAGTACCTCTTCAATAAAGACTTAAGTACCCCCAGCGCATAAGTTACAATCCTTCCCCCGAGTTATGAAGGGTTATTTCGACCTCAAAATTTTGTTACCTCGTCATTTGACTATTTCGAACAAGATGACTATCTCAGAATCAGATGTATTTGAGGAAATTAAGGCGTGTGTGTAGGGGGGGAATTAAGGGGTATAGATGCCATCCGATCACTTTTGACTCTTAAGAAGAGAACTATCACTTTCAATTTTCAATCAAATGAGTCCCCTCCGAAGTTTATACGACCACCTTTTCCATAAAAACTTTGTGTGCCCCCCGAAGAATAAGTTATCATCCTTCCCCTAGGCTCTGGAGGTTATTGTGACCCTGAAACTGTTGTTACCTCATCGTTGGACTGTTTCGAAATGAAAAACTATCTAAGAAATATATACATCTGGGGAAATGATGGTGGGGGGGGGGGTAAAAGTCATCCGATCACTTTTGACTCTTAAAAAGGACACTAGAACTTCGGATTTCCAATCGAATGAGCCCTCTCCGAAGTTCATACGATCATCCCTTCCGTAAAAACCAAATATAGCCCCAGGACATAACTTAAAACACTTGCCTTCGGGCCCTGGTAGTTTTGTTGACCCCAGAGTTTTGTTATCTGATCTTCAAACTATCTTTAACACAATGGCTATCTCAAAATTTTAATCAGATGCATTTGGAGGAAATAATAGTGTATGGGGGGAGGTTAGCTGCCCTCCGATCGCTTTTTACTCTCAAAAAGGCACTAGAACTTCTAATTTCCAATTGAATGACCCCTCTTCTAAGTTTATACAACCACCCCTTCCATATGATATGCCTTTGTAACAAAAACTATAAAAAAAAAACAAAAAAAAAAAACATGAGAGCCTTATGGCCTTCATTATAGGTAACGCTATAGAGTTGCCTCTAATAGGTATTAATTTAAAAAAAACAAGGTTTTTTTAAATGAAAGTAAGGAGCGACATTAAAACTTAAAACGAACAGACGTTACTCCGTATATGAAAGGGGCTTTTCTTCCTCAACGCCTCCCTCTGTACGCTAAAGTTTGACTCTCTCTCTTAGCTCTACTTTTTAAAAAATGAAAAAACTTTAGCGTAAAGAGCGGGGCGTTGAGGAAGAAAAGCTCCTTTCATATACGGAGTAATTTCTGTTCGTTTTAAGTTTTAATGTCGCTCCTTACTTTCATTTAAAAAAACTTGTTTTTTATTTAATTTCTAAACGTTTTTTAGTTAATCCATGATTTGATTTCGGCTCTCCGCAGATGAATAATTAAAGCGAAATTTGCATATTTATTTATTTGGCTAAATGGCTTTCCCATAGTTTTGATCGAATGATTTTGCGAAAAAAGGAGGGGAAGGAGGCCCAGTTGCTCTCCAATTTTTTGGGTACTTAAAAAGGCAACTAGAAATTTTAGTTTTTACGAACGTTTTCATTAGTAAAAGATATACGTAACTTACGAATTAGCTTACGTAACAAACTTCTATGTTCGTATGTTTTTATTACGTATATGAGAAGGTTCGCCCACTCGTCAATACCTCGTCAATAACTCTTTGCATTAAAGCTTAAATTTTGTCCCCTGAATCACAAAGGCCGTAGAATAAATAGCTGAAATTACTAAAAATCCTTTAGCGTAAAGAGTGAGGTATTAGGAGGAGGTGAACCCCTTATATGCGTAATATTTTCTGTTCGTTTTAAGTTTTAATGCTACTCCATACTTCCAGTTGAAAAAAAAACTTTTTCGTATTTATTTTCTCATTGTTTTTCTAAATAATGCTAGAAAATGCTGCGCCCCCTTTATGGAAATCTTCTTCCCCCATGACAAATTCCTCCATGGAAAATTTCCCCCACATAGCCCCCTCTTCTCAAACCCCCCTCCCAACCAAAAATCCCCCTGAAAACGTCTCTACATTTCCCAATAACCATTAATATATGCAAACACTGGTCAAAATTAGCAACTTTCAGCCCCAACCACGGGGACTGTGGGGGACTAAGTCGTCCTTAAAGATATAGTTATAAGGTTTTTCGACTATGCTGACTAAAATGGCTATCTCAGAATTTTGATCCGACTGCTTTGGGGAAAAAATGAGCGTGGGAGGGGGCCTAGGTGCCCTCCGATATTTTTGGTCACTTAAAAAGGGCACTAGATCTTTTCATTTCCGTTCGAATGAGCCCTCTCGCAAAATTCTAGGACCACTGGGTCGATACGATCACCCCTGGAAAAAACAACAACAAAAAAACAAGAGCTAAGAGCTCATATGGCACTTGTGACGAGGCGAGAAGAGCTAAGAGCCAAGAGATCATATGGTATGAGCTCTAACAAAATTCTATGAATCAATAGATTGATTTAAAAAGGAGAATAAGAGGCTTAATGCCGGTCAGGATTTAAAATAAGAGCTCTGAGTCACGATGTCCTTCTAAATATCAAAATTCATTAAGATCCGATCACCCACTCGTAAGTTATAAATACCTAATTTTTTCTAATTTTTCCTCTCCCTTTAGCCCCCCAGATGGTCGAATCTGGGAAAATGACTTTATCAAGTCAAACTGTGCAGCTCCCTGACACGCCTACTAATTTTAATCGTCCTAGCACCTCCAGAAGCACCAAACTCGCCAGATCACTGAACCCCTCCCCCCAATTTCCCCAAAGAGAGCGTATTCAGTACGATTCTGTCAATCACGTATCAAGAACATTTGTTTATTCTATCCACCAAGCTTCATCCCGATTCCTCCACTCCAAGTGTTTTTCCAAGATTTCCCCCTCCTACTCCCCCCAATGTCAAAAGATCTGGTTGGGATTTGAAATAAGAGCTCTGAGACATGAATTCCTTCTAAAAATCAAATTTCAAAAAAAGAATTCTGATTTCCCCCTCCAACTCCCCCCAATGTCACAGGATCTGGTAGGAATTTAAAATTAGAACTTTAAAGCACAAGATCCTTCTAAATATCAAATTTCATTAAGATCTGGCCACCCTTTCGTAAGTTACAAATACCTCAATTTTCAAAATTACCCCCCCCCCCCCAATTCCACCAAAGAGAGCAGATCCGGTCTGGTTATGTCAGTCACGTATCTTAGACAGGATTCTAATCTTCCCATCCAGTTTTATCCTGATCTCACCGCTTTAAGTATTTTCTAAGATTTCCGGTCCCCCCAACGCCCCCCCCCCCCAATTACGCTTGATCCGGTAGAGATTTAAAATAAGAGATCTGAGTTACGAGGTCCTTCTAAATATGAAGTTTCATGAAGATCCGATCACTCCGTAAGTTAAAAATACGTCATTTTTTTCTCATTTTTCAGAATTAACCCCCCCCCCCCCCCAATAGAGCGGATCCATTCCAATTATGTAAATGACGTATGTAAGACTTCTGCTCTTATTTTTCCCACCAAGTTTCATCCCGATCCCTCCAATTTAAGCGTTTTCCATGATTTTAGAATCCCCACCCAAAACCTTCCTCCAATGTCACCAGATCCGGTCAGGATTTAAAATAAGAGCTTTGAGACACGATATCCTTCTAAATATCAAATTTCATTGAGATGCGATCAACCGTTCGCAAGTTAAAAATACCTCATTTTTTCTAATTTTTCAGAATTAACCCCTCCCCCGACTACCCCAAAGAGAGCGGATCCGTTCCAGTTCTGTCAATCATGTATCTAGGACTCGTGATTATTTTTTCCACCAAGTTTCATCCCGATCCCTTCACTCTAAGGTTTTTCCAAGTTTTAGGTTTCCCCCTCCCAACTCCCCCCCCCAATGTCACCAGATCTGGTCGGGATTTAAAATAACAGCTCTAAGACACCATATCCTTCTAAATATCAAATTTCATTGATATCCGATCACCCGTTCGTAAGTTAAAAATTCCTCATTTTTTAATTTTTCAGAATTACCCCCCCCCCCCACTCCAACAACCCCAAAGAGAGTGGATCCGTTCCGGTTCAATCATGTATCTAGGACTTGTGCTTGTTTTTCCCACCAAGTTTCATCCCGATCCCTTCACTCTAAGTCTTTTCCAAGATTTTAGGTTTCCCCCTCCCATATCTCCCCCCAATGTCACCAGATCTGGTCGGGATGTAAAATAACAGCTCTGAGACACGATACCCTTCCAAACATCAAATTTCATTAAGATATGATCAACAGTTCGTAAGTTAAAAATACTTCAATTTTTCTAATTTTTCCGAATTAACTGGCCCCCCACTCCCCCCCCCAGATGGTCAAATCGGGAAAACGACTATTTCTAACCCCCCAACTCCCTAAAAAAGAGCAGATCCGTTCCGGTTATGTCAATTATGTGTCTAGGACTTGTGCTTATTTTTCCCACCAAGTTTCATCCCGATCCCTCCACTATAAGTGTTTTCCAAGTTTTAGGTTTCCCCCTCCCAAATCCCCCCAAATGTCACCAGATCCGGTCGGGATTTAAAATAAGAGCTCTGAGACACGATTTCCTTCTAAATATCAAATTTCATTGAGATCGGATCACTCGTTCGTAAGTTAAAAATACCTCATTTTTTCTAATTTTTCAGAATTATCCCCCCCCCCAACTACCCCAAAGAGAGCGGATCCGTTCTGGTTATGTCAGTCATGTATCTAGGACTTGTGCTTAATATTCCCACCAAGTTTCATCCCGATCCCTCGACTCTAAGCTTATTCCAAGTTTTAGGTTTCCCCCTCCCAACTCCCTCCCCCCAATGTCACCAGATCTGGTCTGGATTTAAAATAAGAGCTCTAAGACACCATATCCTTCTAAATATCAATTTTCATTGAGATCCGATCACCCGTTTGTAAGTTAAAAATCTCTCTTTTTTAATTTTTCAGAATTACCCCCCCCCCCAACCACCCTAAAGAGAGCGAATCCGTTCCGGTTATATCAATCATGTATCTAGAACTTGTGCTTATTTTTCCCACCAAGTTTCATCCTGATCCCTCCACTCTAATTGTTTTCCAAGATTTTAGGTTTCCCCATCCCATATCCCCCCCAATGTCACCAGATCTGGTCGGGTTTTATAATAACAGCTCTGAGACACGATATCCTTCCAAACATCAAATTTCATTAAGATCTGATCAACAGTTCGTAAGTTAAAAATACTTCTATTTTTCCGAATTAACCGCCCCCCCCAGATGGTCAAATTGGGAAGACGACTATTTCTAATTTAAGCTGGTCCCGTCCCTGATACGCCTGCCAAATTTCATCGTCCTAGCTTTTCTGGAAGTGCCTAAAGTAGCAAAACCGGGACCGACAGACAGACAGACAGACCGACAGAATTGGCGATTGCTATATGTCAGTTGGTTAATACCAAGTGCCCATAAAAACAAACAAATAAACACGCATCCGTGATTTGTCTTCTGGCAAAAAATACAAAATTCCACATTTTTGTAGATAGGATCTTGGAACTTGTACAGCAGGGTTCTCTGATACGCTGAATCTGATGGTGTGATTTTCATTAAGATTCTATGACTTTGAGGGTGTGTTTCGCCCTATTTTCTAAAATAGGGTTGATTTTCTCAGGCTCTTAACTTTTGATGGGTTAGACTAAACTTGATGAAACCTATATATTTAAAATCAGCATTAGATTGCGATTCTTTTGATGTTACTATTGGTATCAAAATTCCGTTTTTTAGAGTTTTGGTTACTATTGAGCCGGGTCGCTCCTTACTACAGTTCGTTACCACGAACTGTTTGACCAAGAAACTGGAGGGTAACTAGGTCTACTCCCCAGCTCCTTTCTTCTCAAAATCGTCCAATCAAAACTATGAGAAAACCATTTAGCCAAAAATATAAATGAATATCCAAATTTTGTTCTAATTATTCATGTGCGGAGAGCCAAAATCAAAACATGCATTAATTCAAAAATGTTCAGAAATAAAATAAAATAATAATTCGCCTCAAAGCGGCTCAGTCTTCAAATGAGAGATACATCTTTCAATCTGAACAGGGGCGGATCCAAGGAGGGCGCGGGGGTGCACCCCCCATCACATGGTGTTGGATTTGTGGTTGGGACTGCTTGCTCTGGTTTGGATCTGGACGAAAGTGATTTTTTTTTGTAATTGATTTTTAATAGTTGAGCTTTTCATAAATTTGCCAATATTAAGACTGTTTCTTTTTGCAAACAAGTTTGAAACAAGATATTAGTCAATTTGTATGGTCTTTTTTTAAATTTTACTAATGTATAGTAACGTATACCGTCAAAAAGTATTTAATTAAATTTAGGTTTGTCAATGGAATCTGACCGTATTACCGCAAAACCCAACTGCGAGGCGAAAATCTTCATTTCGTAATAGCAAGGAGGATAAATTTAAAATCCTAACTTTTTTAGGCTGTCAAAATCATATTTCAGGATTGTGCTGTCGCAACAGGACTGAAAAGCTAATTATTTACTTCTTTTTACTGTCAGAAATTTTTTTTCGAGTCTTGCTATGGCACTGAGGCAAAGAAATTGATAGGCCTATCATTACTTTTTGGTAGTCTGTGTTGAGTTTGCTTTTTTTGCGAAGAGGGGTGGCTTTTACAACAGAGCCTAGTTGTTTTTTAAGGGATTTATATAATAGAAAGTAAATGTATGAGAAGTACAAAAATTATTAATTTAAGTTTTGGATTTTTGTGAGGAAATGGTGACCACTTTACTGCCTATTTTCATCCAATTAAAGCTCTGCATTATATGACATATCACCTCCTCTGTTCATCATAAAACATTAAAATCAAGGCCGAGCTCTTTAGCACTTTAGACCATTTCTACTACCTACCTACGACGCATGATTGTCGAGGTTCCCTTTAAATTGCGGGTATTTCTTTCTTCGCAAGTTTATCTAAGTCATCGTAGACGGAATTTACTTCTTGAAATGAAACTGTAACAATAGCTCGTTGTCATTTCCGTTAATTCTATCTAGTATAGATCTCATTATAAATTCATTTGTTTTGCTGGCTAGCAACTGAAAACAATCTTTTTATGGCACTTGGTATTAACCAAGCGACATATAGCAATCGCCAATCGGTCTGTCTGTCTGTCGGTCTGTTGGTCCCGGTTTTGCTACTTTAGGCACTTCCAGGTAAGCTAGGACGATGAAATTTGGCAGGCGTATCAGAGACGGGACCAGCTTAAATTAGAAATTGTCATTTTCCCAATTTGACCATCTGGGGGGGGGAGTGGGGGGCCGGTTAATTCGGAAAAAATGAAGTATTTTTAACTTATGAAGTGGGTGATGGGATCTTAATGAAATTTGATGTTTGGAATGATATTGTGTCTCAGAGCTCTTAATTTCAATCCCGACAGGATCTGATGACATTGGGGGGAGTTGGAGGGGGGAAACCTAAAATCTTGGAAAACACTTAGAGTGGAGGGATCGGGATGAAACTTGATGGAAAAAATATGCACAAGTCCCAGATACATGATTGACATAAACGGAACGGATCCGCTCTCTTTGGGATTGTTGGGGGGGGGAGGGGTTTCTGAAAAATTAGAAAAATGAAGTATTTTTAACTTACGAACGGGTGATCGGATCTCAATGAAATTTGATATTTAGAAGGATATCGTGGCTCAGAGCTCTTATTTTAAACCCGACCAGATCTGGTGACATTGGGGGGGGGAGTTGGGAGGGGGGAACCTAAAACTTGAAAAACACTTAGAGTGGAGGGATCGGGATGAAACTTGGTGGAAAAAATAATCACGAGTCCTAGATACATGATTGGCATAACCGGAACGGATCCGCTCTCTTTGGGGTAGTTGGGGGAGGGGTTAATTCTGAAAAATTAGAAAAATGAGGTATTTTTAACTTACGAACGGGTTATCGGATCTCAATGAAATTTGATATTTAGAAGGGTATCGTGTCTCAAAGCTCTTATTTTAAATCCTGACTGGATCTGGTGACGTTGGGGGAAGTTTGGGGAGGGGGAACCTAAAATCATGGAAAACGCTTAGATTGGAGGGATCGGGATGAAACATGGTGGGAAAAATAAGCAGAAGTCTTACATACGTGATTAACGTAATTGAAACGGATCCGATCTATTGGGGGGGGGGGTTAATTCTGAAAAATAAGAAAAAATGACGTATTTTTAACTTACGAAGGAGTGATCGGATCTTCATGAAACTTCATATTTAGAAGGACCTCGTAACTCAGATCTCTAATTTTAAATCTCAACCGGATCAAGCGTAATTGGGGGGGGGGGCAGTTGGGGGGGGGGGTCGGAAATCTTAGAAAATACTTAAAGCGGTGAGATCAGGATGAAACTGGATGGGAAGATTAAAAACCTGTCTAAGATACGTGACTGACATAACCGGACCGAATCTGCTCTCTTTGGTGGAATTGGAGGGGGGGGGGTAATTTTGAAAATTGAGGTATTTGTAACTTACGAAAGGGTGACCAGATCTTAATGAAATTTGATATTTAGAAGGATCTTGTGCTTTAAAGTTCTTATTTTAAATTCGACCAGATCCTGTGACGTTGGGGGGAGTTGGAGGGGGAAACCGGAATTCTTGGAAAACGTAAAAAAATGGGGTATTTTTATCTTACGAATAGATGATCGGATCTTAATGAAATTGATTTTTAGAAAGAATTCATGTCTCAGAGCTCTTATTTCAAATACCGACCAGATCGTTTGACATTGGGGGGAGTTGGAGGGGGAAATCTTGGAAAAACACTTGGAGTGTAGGAATCGGGATGAAGCTTTGTGGATAGAATACACAAATGTCCTTGATACGTGATTGACAGAATCGTACTGGATTCGCTCTCTTTGGGGGAGTTGGGGGTAGGAGTTCAGTGATTTGGCGAGTTTGGTGCTTCTGGACGTGCTAGGACGATTAAAATTAGTAGGCGTGTCAGGGAGCTGCACAATTTGACTTGATAGTCGTTTTCCCAGATTCGACCATCTGGGGGGCTAAAGGGAGAGGAAAAATTAGAAAAAATTAGGTATTTATAACTTACGAGTGGGTGATCGGATCTTAATGAATTTTGATATTTAGAAGGACATCGTGACTCAGAGCTCTTATTTTAAATCCTGACCGGCATTAAGCCTCTTATTTTCCTTTTTAAACCAATCTAATTTATTTTCGAATAAAATTTGTTTTCGAGTCTTGCTATGGCACTGAGGCAAAGGAATTGATAGGTCTGTCATTACTTTTTATGCAGTCTTTTTTTTTTGTCTTTTTTTGCAGAGGGGTGGCTTTTACAACATAGCCCAGGTCTTTTTAGGGGGTTTGTATAATAGAAAGTAAATGTATGAGAAGTGCAAAAATTATTAATTTAAGTTTTGAATTTTTGTGAGGAAATGGTGGCCACTTTACTGCCTATTTTCATCCAATTAAAGCCCTGCATTATATGACATATCACCTCCTCTGTTCTTCCTAAAACATTAAAATAAAGGCAAAACTCTTTAGCACTTTAGACCATTTGGTATAAAAGAGTATTTATATTAGATTAAATGTCAAAAAGTGTGAAGAGTGAACAAAGTGTCCCAGTACCGGTTGCTTTACCCTAAATGAAGTTGGTCAACTAGAATATTTCTAAGAAATAATGGGGCAGAAAAGGATCAAAGTAAGATAATTATGACAAAAAGAGCTTGTACATCACCTGGTAAAGAGACCTCACCAGACAAAGGTAAATATTTAAAAAAGGGGAAGCACATCAGTAAATCCTGAAGGTCTTGCAACTAAACACATAAGGAATAGGAAAAACTAAAACTGCTTTAAGAAATACATTAATAGTAACAGCAAAACCTTACTTGGTCCTCCTTCAGGAGACTCTTCTAACCAGTGAAAAGAAAACAAAATTTGTAGGTTTTCATCCTGTAAGATGGGGATAGAGAAGGGAGAAAAGGGAGAGGCCTGCTGACATTGGTTAGAGTGAATATATCCTTTAGAGAAATAACTTTGCTTTTTACAAGTAAAAATGAAGTTGGTCTGATAAATATTAAACTGGAGCAAAATAGACAGTTATCTGTTTTTGGTAAAATTCTAGTTAATTGACTTCTTGCTATCTCAGAAAGGGTTTAGGTTAGGAAAATGAAACTTTCAGGGATGGGTCTAGAGGCTAAAGTGTGTCCCAGGAAAGTCTTTTTTCCCTGTCCTGATGCTGCATGTGAAGCTTTTTAGAGACTACTGAAATCCATATGTGTTGCAATAACTCCTTGGGTTTCTGGCATTATAGAATGTTAAAGAAGAATGTCTTATAGTAGCTCCGTGGATGTACAACACTGGAGTATGTTGGTGTACATTTCAAGTTTAATGCCCTTTGTTAGGGTTAGGTCAACTAGGTTAAGTCAGGGTGGTATTTTGTAATGTTTAAGACACTTTAGCAAATTATTTTAGTGGGTATGCAGTGTTGGAGTTATAACATTACATTCCAATAGGCTATGATCAAGGGTTTTTATTTTGTATTGCAGGATCTGCAGTATAGAGATGAGGATGTGAGTACAGTAGCATTAGGGATTGTATTAGAGAAGAGATTAGGGATTTGATTAGAGCCTGTATATTGAGGATACTTAGGCCTTCAAGGATTCTCTGGTACATTTTGAAGTGATATTTGGCAGAAAACACAGAAATTGTATTGCACAATTTTAATGAGAATATTTTCTATTTTATCTAAAATGTTGGCGATCCTTATAATTCACAATTGGCGTCATATGTTACTGGTGCTTTACTAGAGCTATGATGTTAAAATAGCCAACTTTTGATTTTGCAGTTTGATTTTGTGTCACCCAATGAAAAAGAATCTTCATTTTGGAGAATATTCAGTTTGCTACAGTCCTGGAATCATGGCTGGAAATTTGATTCTTAGGTCAGCAAAGTATAATCTTTTGGTTTACTTGTGTCAAAATTGACTATTAATATTCTATTTAGATAGTTCTAACATATTTAAGTAACACTTTATTTCAATCTATTCACACAATTAAACTAATAAATCAAATAAACAATCAAAAATACAATCAAGTTTAAAAAAACTTCTCATGAATATGTCATGATTCTTAAAACCACTTGTTATACACAAATTTTAGCACCAACTGACTTATTAATGACTCAATTAAAATATCTTAGTGTCACAGATGAACTGCTATGTGCTAGCTTGCAAAGAAAGGGGAGGTAATCTGTCCTTACAAATCTGGTAATATATCTTGTTCTTCCATGAAGATGCAGCTGTGTGAACCTGGGTTAAGCAGTGCAAACTTTGGTTTTTCCATGTAAGTGAACATAGAACTTCAGTCACTTCTTAGCCTTCATAATTGATTTAATGTTCAAGAGGATATGTCTATTGTGACCTTCTAATTCTCTATTAATCTTTTTAATGAAGGAAATTTAGTTTCTGTACTTCATGAATATTTCCTTCGAATGTTTCCGAATATTTCCTGAATATTTCCTGCATCCTTTGTTTTTAAGTTTAAAGGAGTTTCATTGCTGAGACTTATGGCCTATAGCTTCCATATTATGATTACGCTATTAATATTAAGGAATCTGAGTTTTTTAATTTTACGGATTTTAGTTTTTCTTAGAAACAGTAATTTAAGTTCAAGATTGGACCTAGATTAGTGAAGTAATAATTTTAAACCAATTACTGCAAATGAGGACAAAAATACAATTCTAAAATTTTAGATTTTAAAATTTAATTTTTCTAAATTTTTTAAATTGGTAAAAAATTTGATAACACTGCTGATAGTATGATCACTCTATATTAAAATGAATGAGTCGGATAAGGAGAATACACTTTGTGTTTTCTTTTTCATGTTTACTGGTTTCTATTATATGAATTTATATGAATTTATTTTTTCAGTTGAATTCTGATTCAGATACATACAAGCTACAGTGTCGATGAAATCGAGTCTGACGACCAGACATCAGACTTGCATGTAAAAACTGTCGCTGATGTGTTTGTGAGTGAAATTGTGGAAAGACTTTGTAAAAAATATGATAACAGTGCTTAAAACATCATCTCTAATTCTGAGAGCTATGTTCAAATGGAAGAGTCAGATAGGAAGAAAATGCCAGTGCAGCTAATGTATGTAAAAAAAAAAATGCAGCCATTTCCGAAGAGAAAGTCACAAGGGGAATTATTGTTTCTCCACCCCTCTCAAAAAGGGGGTCAACTCTCTCGAATCCAATCTGGGGAGCTTTCAACAAAGAGCAGTATAATAATCAAGTACATGAGGTCCTCAAAGAGATTCAGTGTAACACCGACAATTACAATCGGATAATGAAGCATGTTGGTCTCATTGGGATGGAAAGTAACAGCACACCAGCTGTGACAACTGCAATACATTAGAACTTGAAAAAAAAATTAATGTTTTTGGAAATAAACAAATTGTCTGAGAAAGTCTAAGAAAGAAGCTGATTAATTGAAGTCAAGCTTAACTGAAGAAAAGAATAGGTTTAAGAAGCAAATGGATAATGAAAAACGAAGATGGCAGTTGCAGATTGAAGAGGAAAAAATAAAATTAAAGAGTTCAGACAAGCATGAAGATGAGACTCCAAAGATGACAGATGAAGGAATGGAGTTGAAAAATAAGGTGTGGTAAAAAGAACACTTTTTTGAATATAAGTGGGGAATTACTCAAAAAAAAATAATTAGCGCTTGAACTCTAGTGAGCTCAAAGAAGAACGTTCTTTGATGAAACACTTGTAGATCAAGTTATAGTCTTGCTGTTTAATTTTGTTCACAATTTTAAACATCATATATTAAAACAAATAATAAATAGAGATAAGGAATAATAACAGTAAGAAAAGAACTAGCAAGATTTGCAACAGTAATTTTTTGTTATAGCTGTAACAAAATCCTGTATGCATGAGAACATATTAAATTAGCATTATTATACATGCTGAATTGGAAAGTTGTAACAGGGCCTACCAAAATCTCAATTATTTTGAACAACTTTACATGTTTTTGCTTTTGTCAAACTCCCCTTCTTCTCAATTGTTACTCTCTCTTTAGTTCTATCTTCTTCTATCTCCCCTTCAGTTGTTATTTTCCATCCTAATGAGACTAACATGCTTCATTATCCAATTGTAATTGTCGGTGTTACACTGAATCTCTTTAAGAACCTCACTTTATTATACTATTCTTTGTCCTTGAAAGCTTCCCAGATGGGATTTGAGGAAGTCAACCCCCTTTTAAAGGAGGGAGGAGAAACAATCTTTCCGCTTGTGACTTTCACTTTGGTAGTTGCTGCACTGTGTTTGTCACAAAATAGCTGCACTGACGTATTCTCCTTATCCAACTCTTTCATTTTAATATAACTATCAGCATGAGTGATCATGCTATCAGCAGCATTATCAATTGTTTTATGAAGTTTTTAAATAATTTCACAAGCAAACACATCACCAACAGAATGGTTGTCAGAATCAATTTCATTGATACCATAGCTTGTAACCATTGTATCTGAAGCAGAATCACCCTGAAAATAAAAAAGAAAAACATTAAAAAAAATAAAAAAGAAAACCTATAAACATAAAAAAGAAAACACAAAAGCTGGTTTTTCAGCCAGTTTTCCAGAAAAAAATTCCAGAAATTTCAGCAATGAAACAAATTTCAGCAATACAAAATTCGAGTTCATTGCTGGTTTTACAAAAACTGGTTTCACTGGCTTCTGGTTTTTCTTTTACTTTGTGAAACAAATTTCAAGAATGAAAAATTCCTATTCATTGCTGGATTAAATAATTTTTTGGCTTTTATGGCAGTTTCAAAATTAAAATAGACAATTTAAATTAAAGACATAATCTGTTTTCTCTAGCATTGAAAGCTACTGTTGGGAGGAGGGGGAGGGTGCACCATGGCTAAGGGCCTACAGCCTTTTTAGTGAATAGTATGTATCTCAACAAAGTCAGATATCTGTCTAGGATTGTCCTTGTTAACCAACCATCAAGGATCAAATAAAAAGCAGGTTGTTCCCAAATGCGGTGGGGAAGTTCGTAAGGTTAGATTTAAGTGAAATTGGAACTTATTGGCAAGGCGTAGAGAGGAAGGCTTTGAATAGATTGAAATGGAGGAGAAGTGTGCATGGCTGTGTTGGCCTTAGACGGATTGGTGCTACAGTGAGACAGATTGGCGCTAATCCTGATGAAACATAACCTTCATATAACCTATAGTTTATGTAATACTACAATTTGGGCTATATATTTGAACATTAAGGGGGAGGGATAAAATTATTTGAACAGCGCCACTAACCTAACCCCCCTTCCCCACCCTCTAGTGTTAAATATATAGCCCAAATTGTTCAAGTCCAAAGCATTCTGTCTAAGTCCAATATATTGCATCACCCGTCACTTGTCTTTGTAGTTATGAAACCGGTTTTTTGTAATCTAACCTAAGCATAATCCTTGAGTGTGTTTCATTTAATTAACAAGTACCATCGATTGTATCAGAAAACAGGAGATAGTGGAGGTTCCATTAGCGATAAATAGCTCCTTGGCACCCATTCCCTAGTTTAGCTTGTTCTTAATGGAACAAGCTAATACATTTAATCAACTTTCAAAAAAATTATTTCCATCAAGGGTAAACGTTTTTTGTGCTGTTTTAACAATTAAAATACAATTCAAAGGACAAGGTTTACAATCATTTTCCATTACTAATGGCTTTACATTTTGCGACTTTTGATTGAGTAAATTATAGCTAATACCACTAATAAAAATCACTGCAGTACCAAGCCACATCAGGCCACAAATATTGTATGCTCTCCCCCAACCCAACATTTTCAAGGCTTTACTCTTTACCCTAACCCAAGAAGCTTACATTTCCTTTAGATCCTTCAAAGGCCGTATTCAGGTGGGAGTTGGCACCCCTCCCCTACCGAAATGTTTGTCTGACACATAAAAACGTAAAAAAATGAATATAACTTTTTTATATGATTTATGAAGGTCTTTTTGCAAGACACCCAGAAAAAGATCCTTTTGTACCCCTCCCCCTGAAAAATAATCCTGGATACAACCCTGAATCCTTCCCTATGATCTGTCCCATTCCATTCACAACTTGCTTTTTGTTTTACCCCTGATAGATGGCAAAAATTAGTAGTCTTTATCAATCTGTCATCCTTCATCTGTAGAACGTGCACAAATTTCTTTCTTTCTAGCCCTAAAATGTAAGATGGCCATGCTCTAAGATTGGTATTGCCAAAAGTCAGATGTGATTGAGTGGTAGCCACCTTTGGAATTTTAAGATTACTGTTCCTCCTCTCACGCATCTGCTTATCTTGCACTGGACAAAACGAATCCAAAAACATCTGAGAAGCAGCCTATGTAGAATACCATAAGAAACACAAGCAGATATTTCAACATCTTGAAAAATAAACTAGATAGGTTTAAGCAAGCCATGATATTATTGAAGCCTAAGATATTATTCTCCCCTAGCTGAAGCTTTTTTTAAAAGTCTGATTGAAATGTGGAATGCTGAAAACCTCAATCTGCTATGGCTTAAGCCTTGTTTTTTTTTTTTTTATTATTATTAAAAATAAAGCATTTTTACTCTGGACAGATGAAATTACAAATTTCAGTCTAAGTTTAGAGGGTGGGTTTTTCTTTTCTTTTTACCTTGACTAGGGTAATCTAGACAAATGAGTAATAACTTTACATTTTCCTATACCAGCTACAGTTTACAAGTATTGTTTAGTTGAATTTTACAGAAACTGATTTTTCACTTAGACCCGCATCCATGCATGTGCAGTTTGAACCCAACAGAATTTTTCATTCTACATCTTTGGAAAGTTTGCGTTCTTTGTAAAGTTAACAATCATTTGGAAAGTTCGACAAACTAGTGAAGATGTATGAAATAATAGGCAACATTTCCAAAACATCTGAAATTTTTTTTCAGATTGTCTCAATTTGGAAAAGATCAAAACTTTTCAAGGGTTTAAAAATCATAGTACGAGAAAACATAAAACAACTCAAAAACTAGGAAAAAATAAAATTAGTAACACGTAACAATAATCTGCAAGGCTTGGATTTAATTTTACTAGTTTTGCAGCTTTTTTTTCTGAAGGGATGAAATTTAAATTAGCCAGAAGTGATTTAGAACTGTTTTAGTGAGAATACATACTGCTTGTTGAGGATCATAGTTGCTGAGCACTATTTATGCTAGGGGCCCATTTCTTTGGTGGAGTCTTAGTACTTTTACCTTAAATGGGAATATTTTCCCAGACAAAATATCAAATAAAGCAACCTTAGACCTTAGTTCCTCCAGTGCCCCTAGAGGCACACTGGGCATTATTTAGTAGCCTCCAATCTTCCCTAAAGTGGAACAAATGTAGCAAACATGTCCAAAATTTCAATTCCAAAATCACAAGTTTTGAAAAGTTTTTTGCTGTCAATCTTGTCCTTTATGGGACCAAATCTTCCCTATGACACTTAAAAAATGATTTCAGTTTTTAAGTAATTAAATTTTTTAGCGTGACTAATGAGGCAGTAGCTCACTTTCATAAAATTTGTCTGAATTTTGGGGAGTACAGAACCTTAAAGAGAAGTTTTAATAATGTGAATGTTAAACTAGTTAGTTTTTTATTTATTTATTTTTTTTTTTTTTTTAGCTTCGTCAGACTTTATTTCTAAAACGGTGAATTTTATTTCTTAAAAAGAAACTAAAAACAAGTAAACAGACTAGAAACAAAATCTAAAACAAGTCAAAACTAAAATGAATAAGAAGGTCAACTTAAAAACGAACAGAAATTACAACAAACAGGATTAGGGTTACTGGGCAGAGGGCTACAGGGTTAGAGGCTAGGGTTATAGGGTTAGGGTGGAGATGAGGAAGGTGCTGTCCCACTCCTGTACAGAATAAATTCTACTCATTTTGGGGTTGAATGTTATGCTTAACTTTTATAATAACAGCACAGAGCAGAAAAATTCCCAGAAACCAAGAGGTAATAAATATCTGTTTTACATTTCTGGTGAGTTTTTTTTTTAAGTTGACACTGCACTTGATTTTGAGATTTTGTTTGGATACTTTAGATGATTGGTACCATAAGATAAAAACCAGCAAAATTTCTTTAATTTCTAAGCTGACTGCTATATGGCTTTTGTCAATTCAGTTTCTAAACAATTTATTTAATGATTGCTGCTGGTAAACCAACTTTTGTGTTTTTTTGAAGAAAAAATAAAGCTAGCTAACCTAAATACTTTTTGGATGATTGTGTTCCATATTCTGCCACAAGCAGAATATGTAAACTCAAAACCCGTCAGGTGTAGTGTCAACATTTGATCGCGTCCGAAGGCAAAGAAATTGTAGCTGTTTGCCTTATTGTGGCGAGCTTCAAATAGGTTATCTCCCGTGGAAAAAATGGTAGACACAATTTAAAATCGAATTGTCATCTGAACATTGGCTGATGTCATTTTTTTTAATTATTCAGGAGCCATTTTGACCAAGTCCATACAAAGTAAAGAAAAGTAATGGGTTGATGCGTTGCCATTACTAAACTATAGCTTCAACTCTTTCAGAAAGGATAATAATCCTGAAAAGGATTTCAGAACCAGCAATGAACACGAATTTTGTATTGCTGAAATTTGTTTCATTGTTGAAATTTCTGGAATTTTTTTTTTCTGGAAAACTGGCTGAAAAACCTGCTTTTGTGTTTTCTTTTTTATGTTTACAGGTTTTCCTTTTTAATTTTTTTTAATGTTTTCGTTTTTTATTTTTAGGGTGATTCTGATTCAGATACAATGGTTACAAGCTACGGTATCGACGAAATTGATTCTGACAACCATTCTGGTGTAAAAACTGTTGGTGATGTGTTTGCTTGTGAGATTATTTCAAAACTTCGTAAAACAATTGATAACACAGCTGATGGCATGATCACTCATGCTGATAGTTATATTAAAATGAAAGAGTCGGATAAGGAGAATACGTCAGTGCGGCTATTTTGTGACAAACACAGTGCAGCAACTACCAAAGTGAAAGTCACAAGTAGAAAGATTGTTTCTCCTCCCTCCTTTAAAATGGGGTTGACTCCCTCAAATCCCATCTGGGAAGCTTTTAGGGACAAAGAATAGTATAATAATGAAGTAAGTGAGGTTCTCAAAGATATTCAGTGTAACACCGACGATTACAATTGGATAATGAAGCATGTTAGTCTCATTGGGATGGAAAGTAACAACTGAAGGGGAGATAGAAGAAGAGAGAACTGAAGAGAGAGTAACAATTGAGAAGAAGGGGAGTTCAACAAAAGCAAAAACAAGTAAAGTCGTTCAAAATAATTGAGATTTTGGTAGGCCCTGTTACAACTTTCCAATTCAGCATGTATAATAATGCTAATTTAATATGTTCTCATGCATACAGGATTTTGTTACAGCTATAACAAAAAAATACTGTTGCAAATCTTGTTAGTTCTTTTCTTACTGTTATTATTCCTTATCTCTTTTTATTACTTGTTTTAATATATCATGTTTAAAATAGTGAACAAAATTAAACAGCAAGACTATAACTTGATCTACAAGTGTTTCATCAAAGAAGGTTCTTTTTACCATACCTTATTTTTCAACTCCATTCCTTCATCTGTCATCTTTGGAGTCTCATCTTCATGCTTGTCTGAACTCTTTAATTTCTTTTTTCCTCTTCAATCTGCAACTGCCATCTTCGTTTTTCATTATCCATTTGCTTCTTAAACCTATTCTTTCTTCAGTTAAGCTTGACTTCAATTAATCAGCTTCTTTCTTAGACTTTCTCAGACAATTTGTTTATTTCAAAAAACATTATTTTTTTTTTTCAAGTTCTAATATATTGCAGCTGTCACAGCTGGTGTGCTGTTACTTTCCATCCCAATGAGACCAACGTGCTTCATTATCCGATTGTAATTGTCGGTGTTACACTGAATCTCTTTGAGGACCTCATGTACTTGATTATTATACTCCTCTTTGTTGAAAGCTCCCCAGATTGGATTCGAGAGAGTCGACCCCCTTTTTGAGAGGGGTGGAGAAACAATAATTCCCCTTGTGACTTTCTCTTCGGAAATGGCTGCATTTTTTTTTGCATACATTAGCTGCACCGGCATTTTCTTCCTGTCTGACTCCGTCATTTGAACATAACTCTCAGAATTAGAGATCATGTTATAAGCAGTGTTATCAAATTTTTTACGAAGTCTTTCCACAATTTCACTCACAAACACATCAGCGACAGTTTTTACATGCAAGTCTGATGTCTGGTCGTCAGACTCGATTTCATCGACACTGTAGCTGTATGTATCTGAATCAGAATCTGACTGAAAAAAAAAAAATTGAAAAAATAAAAAATAAAACCAGTAAACATGAAAAAGAAAACACAAAAGTGTATTCTCCTTATCCGACTCATTCATTTTAATATAGCTATTAGCATGAGTGATCATACTATCAGCATTGTTATCAAATTTTTTACCAATTTTAGAAAAAAAATTTAGAAAAATTAAATTTTGAAATCTACAAATTTTAGAATTTTATTTTTGTTCTCATTTACAGTAATTGGTTTAAAATTATTACTTCACTAATCTAGGTCCAATCTTGAACTTAAATTACTGTTTCTAAAAAAAATAAAATACCTTAAATTAAAAAACTCAGATTCCTTAACATTAATAGTGTAATCACAACATGGAAGCTATAGGCCGTAAGTCCGAGCAATGAAACTCCTTTAAGATTAAAAACAAAGGATTTAGGAAATATTCGTAAATTGAAGCTCAGAAACTAAGTTTCCTTCATTAAAAAGATTAATAGTGAATTAGAAGGTCACAATAGACATATCCTCTCGAACATTAAATCGATTATGAAGGCTAAGAAGTGACTGAAGTTCCACGTTCACTTACATGGAAAAACCAAAGTTTAAACTGCTTAACCCAGGTTCACACAGCTGCATCTTCATGGAAGAACAAGATATATTACCAGATTTGTAAGGACAGATTACCTCCCCTTTCTTTGCAAGCTAGCACATAGCAGTTCATCTGTGACACTAAGATATTTTAATTGAGTCATTAATAAGTCAGTTGGTGCTAAAATTTGTGTATAACAAGTGGTTTTAAGAATCATAACATATTCATGAGAAGTTTTTTTAAACTTGATTGTATTTTTGATTGTTTATTTGATTTAATAGTTTAATTGTGTGAATAGATTGAAATAAAGGTTTTACTTAAATATATTAGAACTATCTAGAATAGAATATTAATAGTCAATTTTGACGCGAGTAAACCAAAAGATTATACTTTGCTGACCTAAGAATCAAATTTCCAGCCATGATTCCAGGACTGTAGCAAACTGAAATCGAACTGCAAAATCAAAAATTGGCTATTTTTACATCATAGCTCTAGTAAAGCACCAGTAACATATGAGGCCGATTGCAAATTATAAGGATCGCCGACATTTTTAGGTAAAATATAAAATATTCTCATTAAAATTGTACTATACAATTTCTGTGTTTTCTGCCAAATTTCACTCCAAAATGTACCAGCGAATCCTTGAAGGCTTAAATTACCTCAATATACAGGCTCTAATCAAATCCCTAATCCCTTTTCTAATAAAATCCCTAATGCTACTGTACTCACACCCTCATCTCTATATTGCAGATCCTGCAATACAAAATAAAAACCCTTGATCATAGCCTATTGGAATGTAATGTTCTAACACCAACACTGCATACCCACTAAAATAATTTGCTAACGTGTCTTAAACGTTACAAAATACCATCCTGACTTAACCTGGTTGACTTACCCTTACAAAGGGTATTAAACTCGAAATGTCCACCAACACACTCAAGTGTCTTGCATCCACGAAGCTACTATAAGACATTCTTTTTTAACATTCTACAATGCCTGGAATCCAAGGAGTTATTGCAACACATATGGATTGCATTAGCCTCTAAAAAGCTTCACATGCAGCGTCAGGACGGGGAAAAAAGGAAAGAGGGTCAAATAGTCTTGACTGAAAAACCTGTAATTGCTAAAAGAAGACGTACTATTCTAAAGCGTATGAGTAAAAACTCCGCTTTTATCCTTGATTTGTAATTTGTCAGAGCATAACTTTGATCACAATTTTACATAAATTATAAATAATTAAAATTAAAACGAAGAAAATAGAATTCATAAAAATATTGTACCAAAATATTGTACCAATATACAAAAATATAAAAAAATGCCAAATTATTGTAGTAAAAAATATTGTTGCTACATCTGATGAAGATCAAGTTGCAATTGATCAGGTTGATGTAGGAAAATAATCAGACTATAAGGAGGACTGAAGTGTCATTGATAGTAAATTATTTGTTTGATCCTCCCTTTGAGAACAGCTTAGCAAATAGTTTTTAGAAATTATCTCAGAAGTTTGAAAATATTAATACGACCTTTACGCGTGACAGCAACGAGATAACTGGGTCTTATGGTCGAGGTCGTAACCAGGGGGTCTTGAACCACTAATTTTGTTCGGGGAAGGGGTGAGGGGTGTTTATGTCAAGAAGGCGGTGGGGTACAAAAGTTTTAAAAACTCATCACTTACAAGTCAAACAAAATTTCCAAGGGCGAGGTGTACACCCCTATACCAGTCAGAACACCATTGTCCCCATCTCATGAATAAAAATAGTGGATGCAGCCTTGCTGACGTTGGAACGGCCCGTGCAACTGGATCTCGAAATTTGAAACAAAACGGCCTGATATCATTGAAGACGTTTAACTAATTAACAAACAGTGTCGTACCAAAAATTTCTTCGAAATTGAACATTTTGGAAGAATAATTAGACAGGGGGCAACCCTTCTATACAATATTCAGGTATATCAATCGTCGCCACAACGGTTTCAAAATAAAGTATAAAATTAACTCGCAAGAAACCTGCATTTTAACTTTTTTTTCTTTTCTAATTTTTTAAACAATACCTATGAAGGTATTTAAATTTATCAGTAAATCGGCACGTGTCTATAATAAGCTTGGTTTTTCAGTTTGTTGACACTTTCGGTGATGGACACGTGCATCAGCATCTGTCCATTTTAAGCTTGGTTTTTAGATTCGTTTATCCTTTGGTCTAAGCTTTGTTTTTAGCGAAGTTTTTAGATTCGTTGACTCTTATAGTGCTGGACTCATGAACTAGCACGCGTTTATATTTCGCTTAGTTTTTTACTTGACTTTTGATGATGGACCCGTGCATCAGCACATGTGTATATAAGCTTGGTTTTTAGATTTGTTGACATTTTTGGTTTGGCATGTACTCGGTTTCAAATACTTCCATCACAGGAATTACCTTTCTTCAACTTCTGATTTTTTTTTTTTTTATAAAAATGAAGCAAGCGATAAATTTGAAGTATAGAATCCTTTTCAGAAGGCTACTGACCTTTTCAAAAGGTTCCTTCGACTTCAGATCAGTGTTCTTTATCTGCTATGTTTCGTAAATGGCTGAATTTATTGCTTGAAATTAAGTAACTACTGTTCGTATGGTTTTTAGCCAATGCAGTTTACCGAGTCCGTATTAAGTTTTGGAGATTAGGGCTGTTTTCAATCGAAGAGAGTTTTCCTTTAAAGGTGGCAAAATGCTTTGTAGATGAGAAAAGAACACATATATTTCGTCAAGGATGTTGAAAAGCTAAGCTATCCAAAGAGAAGAATTGTCATAATGTTCTATAGTAAAGTTTGGTCTGTGGGCCAGTCAGGGAATATAGGGCAGACAACGATCAAGAAGTTCAGACATTTCCAGCTGGGCTCCACTAAATTGACTAGACATCGCACTTGCATAGTCATAAGACTGGAAAGCTAGTTTGTTTGGAGGAATCCTCTTCTTGACAATGCATCCATTATTCTTAGTGCCATACCCTGCCTGTTTTCGTCATTATTTTGAATAATATATAGTAAATAATAATAATAATATAATATATTTGAATTCATATATATATATAATATATATATATATATATATCATACATATATCATATATAATAATAATATAATATATAATTTGAATATTATTTTCATTTCAATAAGGTCTCTTCCTAGGTGTCCCTTTTGAGCTGGTGTCTCGGATTACACCCGTAAGCTTATCAGTATGTGAAGCATCGGGTATCGTATCCGAGAATAAAATTCTGAATCCAAAACTTCGTCGAGGATCTTCTCCCTGACTTCTGCTGAAAAGAGTCAATGAACTATGAGGAATTGTGGGTAATTAGGTAAATTTTCATGGTCTATATCAGATATTAAGAGCTGCCACGTATCTCGCTAGAAGTTGAATAATTTGAACAAAATTCCCGTTTTGTTCTTTAGTTATCATAAAGCCAATGCGCTGTCTCGTTAGGGTCCCTGCAGCGTCAACGAAAAATTCACAGTTTTTCTGTTTGTCTTTCCACGTTTTGCTTGCTGCAAAACCATAGTTCGAGGGTGTCTTGGGGCTTTTTTTCTTTGAATTCTAATTACTTTTCTATTTTGTTTTGAAATTTCTTTCCTTTTCTTCAAATAGTAGTCAAAGTCTCACCAACAATCCGACAACATGCGAACATAAACAGATTTTAAGGCCAGTTGCTAGGCTACCAGACCAATCCCTAGAAGCCTGGTTTAATTTAAACGACTCTGTTTAGATCCAAGATTATTTAAAAGAGGAATTAAACAATAAAATAAAACGACTATATTCTATTTACACGCAAATTTAGTTTTCAGTATTTACGACCGAAGCTAAGCAAGAATAAAATAAACCTTTTCTTTATTGAAAACCTCAAAGTCTTTTTAGGAGAAGGAAAAATGCAACCTAGACTGTCTATAGCTGAGTTGAGCACCTGGGAACTGGATAAGGCCAAAATAGACGACTTGAATGACTTCAGAAAATGTAGAGGCTTAATTTGAACAACCAGACAAAAACAAATCATATGCAAGCATAAGCAGGCTTTTTAGACATGAGTTGCTACCAGTTCGGTCCCTTGAAACCCAGTTTCATTTAAACGACTTTACGATTCTATTCTATTTACAAGCGAATTTAGTATTTGATTTTTATAATTTAATCTCAGTTGTGTCAAAATCAGCCATTTATTTTCCGAGAAGTTTGAAAATGCAAAAGTGTTTCCAAGAGAAGGATGTAAAACTTAGATTGTCTAAGAAATGAGCACCTTGGACCTTAAGAAGTCAAAACAAACAACTTTTACGACTTCGCAAAACCAGGGGGAGTCCCCCTTATTTCCCCTTTGAGGGGAAATGAGTGTAGATAGAGCCTAGAGCCTGTGTAGCCTACTAGTCCTTTCCTCGTCCTTAGAAAAGTCAAATAACCTGTAAAGTATCGTCTTAGTTTGTCATTGACAGTCAAATATAGTTTAATTTAAGAACTTCGTTCACAACATGATTGCTGAATTTTAATTTTATTTCACAAATAGCACTAGTATACAAAGAATTTGACCTTTACGTCAAACGTAACCAATTAAACTTCACTTCAAACATAATCCAAACAGAATACATAAATAAAGAAAAAAAAGGATGAGTCAAAACTTAGTTTAAAAGTCAAAAATAAAAAAAAATAAATAGATAACAATAAAATTAATGACTAGTTTTCCTGGCTAATATACAAATCAACAAAACTCCGAACAAAAGTTTTGTGATACCTTTCATGTTTAGCGGGGATGAGAGTCAGTTTGAGGACTCTTTGGGATTTTAATATGGGAGGGTATGTTGTGGGTGGAAAGGTAGGGTTTGGGGATGGTGCAACGTAATCGGAGAACAGACAAGGTCTTGGTACCAAGACGAAGGCACATGAGGTTTCTTCTCTCGGCCAAAGTGGTTAGTAAGTAATGATATGGAATCTTCCCTTCACCATTTATGATTCTAATTGCTCGTTTTTGGACATCTTCAATCATAAATATGTTTTGAAGAAAGCTGAAATGCCACACTAGACAAGCCAACTCCAGTATTGGCCGAAAAAAGGAACAATAGTTTGAGGAGATTCTTAGGGGGGAAAGAAAACTTAATAAAAACCTTTAGAAGGGAAACATGAGGGAAGCTTGTTTGAGGATGTTATGAACATGGGCATCCCACTTCAAATCATTAGTAATTGTCACCCCAAGTAGTTTAATGCATGTGACAGGAATTTTGGGAGGAATGGAATTTTGAAAGAAGGGGGCGATTAAAAAAATTAACTGTCATAATTGATGATTTATTAGCGTTAGCTTTCATCTTTGACAAAAAAGCCTCCTCTGTGAAATCATTAAGTAATGTTATAATTGAGCTTTTACGAAACTGCCTACGAACAGAGAAGTAATTCATATTTTTAGTTAGCTGCCTAATACTGAGATGATATTTTAAAGACCGAATCAAATCAGAGGCAACGCTATAGCATTGCCTATAGTAAAGGCCATACGGCTCTAATGTTTTATAGTTTTTTTTCCCCAGAGGCACTTCATATGGAAGGTATAAATTTCAAAGAGGGCTCATTCGATTGGAAGTCGGGAGTTCTAGTGCTCTTTTTAAGAGTCAAAATTATGGGATATGGGGAGGGCAATTATGGGATCAATACGACCCCCCAGGGCCCGGGGCCAGGTGTTATAGGTGTTGCCCTGGTGGAATATTTGATTCTTTTAGAAGGAATGTTTGTATAAACTTCAGAGAGGGCTCATTTGATTGAAAGTTAAAATTTCTACTTCACTTTTTCAGAGTCCAAATAGATTGGAGGACAACTACCCTCCACTACCCCTTTTTTCCCTAAACCCATCTGATAAAAATCTGAGATAGCTATTTTCGTAAGAATAGTTCAAACACCAGATAATAAGAAATCCAGGATAAACACAACTCCCTTGAGACCGGGGCATGCGTTGTTAGTTAAGCCCTTGGGGCATATATGGTTCTTATAGAAGGGATAGTCGTTGAAACTTAAGATTGAGCTCGTTTGACTGGAAATTGAAAGTTCTAGTTCACTTTTAAAGAGACAAAGGAGATCAAAAGGGTAATTAGACCCCCTTCTATGCCCTTTTTTCCCCAAACCCATCCCATAAAAATTTGGAGATAGGCATTTTGTTAAAATTAGTTCAAACATCTGAGCCCCCAGACCCAGACACAAACCCCCAGAGCCCAGAAAAAAAACATTTTAAGTTTTGCCCACGGGGCATATAAGGTTTTTATGTAAGGAGAGGTAGTATAAACTTCAGAGGTGGCTCATTTACTTGGAAATTGAAAGTTCTAGTTACCTTTTTATGAGTCGAAAGGGATCAAAGGGCATTTATCCCCTCCCCCACACACCCTCTATTTTTGACGTAACACCTTAAGTGATCAAAATATGCGAGCTTTTGTGACTGCTTTTTTACTGTCTAAATAAATTGATTTATCCCCATTCAAAAACTTATTTGGTTGACACACCCTCTGTTCCCCAAATGCATCCGATCAGAATTTTGAGATTGCTAGTTTGTTTGAAATAGTCCAACGATTAAATTACAAAAACATGGGTGTCAACCCCCCCCCCCCCCCACAGATTCCTAGGGAAGGATTGTTACTTATGCCCCCGGGAAAATAAAATGTATATGGAAGTAGTGGTTGTTTTAAACTTGAAGGGGGGGGGGGACTCCGATGATCTGAAGTGATCCGATGGCAACTAGCCTCCCTCACCAAATTCTAGACCACAAGGCTCCAATTTTTCCCCTTAGGCACTTCATATGGAAGGGATGGTCATATAAACTTTGGAGAGCCTAGTTCGATAGGAAATCGGAAGTTATTGTGTCCTTTTTAGGAGCCAAAGTGATAAGAGAGCAAATAGCCTCTATGCTCTTTTCTCCCCAAGTCTGATAAAATGTTCACCTTCTGGCGTAGACACAACCTCCCAGGGCCCAGGGATAGGCGTTGTAAGTTATGCTCTGGGGACATATATGTTTTTTTTATGGAAGGGGTGCTCGTATAAACTTTAGAAGAGGTTCATTTGATTGGAAATTGAAAGTTCTAGCTCAAATTTTAAGAGTCAAAAGAGATCAGAAGTCAACTAGCCTCCCGCTCTTTTTACCCAAACCCATCCAATGAAAGTTTTGAGATAAGTATGTTATTGAAAATAGTTCAAACATCAGATAACAAAAACTCCAGGGTCTGCACAACGCCCCGGAGCCCAGTGGCAAGTATTTTTACTTATGCCCCAGGGGAATATAAGATTTTATTTAAGGGATGGTCGTATTAAGCTCAGAGGTTGCTCATTTGGGTGGAAATTGAGTTACCTTTATAAGAGTCGAAAGTGATCACTGGGAATCTACCCCCACCCCATACCATTTTTTCTTAAAAGCATCCGACAGATTTGAGAAAGCCATTTTCTTTGAAATAGTCCAACGATCAAATAACAAAAAATTCGAGGTCAACATTCTCCCCCCCCCCCAGGGCGCACCGAACTAATGGTTGTAGCTTGTGCCCCAGGGGTATCTATGGTTTTTATGGAAGAAGTGGTCCTAAAAACTTTGGAGGGGACTCAAATGATTAGAAATTCAAAGTTTTAGTTCCCTTTTAAGAGTCAAAAGTGATCCGATGGTAACTACCCCCCCCCCTTTACCCACCAACCTTTTTTTCCTCAAATGCGTCCGATTAAATTATTTATGGAGCCATCTTGTTTAAAATTGACCAAAACTCATTTAACAAAAACTCCAGGGGTAACAAGCCCCCCCCCAGAACCTGGAAGCAGGTGATGTAAGTTATTCCCTCGAGGCATATAAAGTTGTTATGGAAGGAATGGTAGTATAAACTTCAGAGGGGGTTTATATAACTGAAGTATAAACTTCAGTTATAAATTGGAATTTCTAGTGCCCTTTTTAAGAGTCAAAAGTGATCGGAGGGCTACGAGCCCCCATTCAATCAAAATTTTAAGACATCTATTTTTAAAAGTAGTCCAGTAATCAGATATAAAAACTTCAACATAATCACCCCCTCCCCCAAGGCCGGAGGAAAGATTGTAAATTATGCTCGGAGCCACATAAGATTTATATGGAAGAAGAAAAGGTTCGGGCTCATTCTATTGAAAATTGAAAGTTTTAGTTCCCTTTTTAAGAGTCAAAAGGGACCGCAGGGCAACTAGCCCTCCTGCCTTTTTTACCTCGAATCCATCCGATCGAATTTTTGAGAAAGCTATTTTGTTCAAATAAGTCAAAAGATCGGTTAACAAAACCCCAGGGTCAACACAGATCACCACAGCCCTGGGGCAAGAGTCGTATGTTATGTCCTTTTTTTTTACCTAAAATCTATCCGATCGAATTTTTGAGAAAGCTATTTTGTTAAAATAAGTCAGAAGATCGGTTAACAAAAACCCCAGGGTCAACACAGGCCACCACAGCCCTGGGGCAAGGGTCGTATGTTATGTCCATGGGGCATATAAGGTTCTTATACGAAGGTTTCGAAAATAGTTCAAAGACCAGATAAGCCAAACCCCCACCCAAACTCGAAAAACTTATGAATGATTTTGTATTCCAAACCTTAAGCGAGTTGACCCCTGACCTTCTCAGTATGGCCAGACCCCCACCCCTCTAAAAACATATTAATGACATTTTACTCCAAAAGTTGAGGCAGCTCTCACCTGACCCTCTATGGCCTGACCTCCCCCCCCTCCCCTAAAAAAACTTATACACAATATTTTATTTCAAGATTAATGGGAACTGACCCCTGGCCCTTCTTCATGGTCCGACCCCCCCCCCCCATACATACACACACACGAAAAAAAAATATTAACGATATTCTCTTCAAAAAATTATGGGAATTCCGTTGAATCTTATGAGCTCTTTCGCAAAACCTTTTCACTACAAACAAGACTATGGCTACTCCCCGTTTTCCTAACGGTAAAAATATAAGACCTACTGTGTATTTGGCACTTTACTAAAACGAAATATATTATAAATATTCTCTGTTTTACTTATTAAAGCATGGAAAATAAAATGCAAACTGCAGCAAAACCAGACCAGGACTAACCAATAGGCCCACTAGGCCCTGTGGCTTTCACTTTTCCCAAAGTTTTGAGGATTCCCTCGAAAATCTTGCAAAAATGGAGCGGCCAAAACGCTTGGGCCTAAAAGCGTCAAAGCTTTAAATTCGGCCCTAGGTGAAACAAGATCTTGAGCTGGTGAGCTTTCAGCAGTTAATATCATTATTCATCGAATATTTAGTTTAATTTTGTTATTTCTTGCCAAAATTTTTTCGTTTATCTCAGAGTAAAAAATTATTTTGAAATAGGAAATTTTGAAAAACTTGAAACTCTGGTAATAAAAAATTTACAGAAATTGCTTAAAAAATATTCCCGAAAAAGAATTTTTCTTAAGAAAAGTCAAGGCCATATTAAACTTAAGATCAGAAGAAATAGAAACCGCAAACAAACATACGCAGTTGTTTGCTACACACATATACAGTTATACACAAACAACATCACAGCAAACTAACATACAATATGTACTAATATAAATGAGTAAATGGATCTTAAAACGAGTGAAACTTAAATTGAATGTGCAAATCAAGCTCAAAACGAAAAAAAAATCTCTACAAACAAGAGTTTACTACAAACCTACTGCACCATTGGGACTTTACTGAAAACGAATTGCTCAAAACAAACATTTCCTCACTACTAACAAGAGTTTGGGTACTGCCCCCCTTCCCTAACTGTAAAAGTCTAAAGCCTACTATGTCATTGGTGCTTTAATTAAAACGAATTATGTTACAAATATTTTTTTTTTCAATTATTGCGGCATTGAAAATGAAAATAAAATTACAGCGAAAAAAAATCTTGAACTGATGATTTTTCAACAATTAATAGCATTATATATCAAAAACTCAGTTTGATTTTTTTTGTACCTTCCAAGGCTGTTCAATACACAAACATTCTTCAGTAAAGCACCAATGAAGTAGTAGGTATTAGACTTTTACAGTGAAGGAAGGAGTCGAATCACCCAAACTCTTGTTTTTAGGGATTTTTGTTGTCAAAAATCACCCAAACTCTTGTTTGTAGTGATTTTTGCTCGTTTCAAACTTGATTTGCATATTTAATCTAAGTTTCACTCGTTTTAAGATTTATTTACTCATTTATATTAGTACCTTGAAACAACCTCACAGAAGGCCGAAACACTGTCCGATAGTCTTTAAAAAAACTTGACTGTCCGAAAAGACTGTCCGATAGTCTTTAAAAAAACTTGAAGCCTGAAAACATCCATATTCAAGACGCACCAGCGTTAGCTGCTGGTCGAAACAGTTGGAGGAAGTTGACATCATTCTCTACGCTGAGCCACGCCCGGTAGGAGACATAAGTCAAGTAAGTCTTTTATGTTTTATTTGCTGTGATGGTTTGTTTAATTTCTGGTCGTTTTCATTTACACTTCAATAGCTGAATATTTTTGTTCGCTTTAAGTTTGATTTGCATATTCAACTAATGCTTTACTTTTCTAAGATACTTTTATTCAATTATATTAGTACCTGTTGTATATTTTTTTGCTATGACTGTTTATTTAATTTCTGTTTGTTGTAGGTTTCACTTATCTTTAATAGTAATTTCTGGTCTTTTTGAGTTTGAGTTATTGTAAATTTCTATTTCTTCTGATCTTTAGTTTAATATGGCTTTTACTTTTTTTTACAAATCTCCTTTTTTGGAAAGTTTTTTTAAAATAATTTCGCATAAAAATAAAATCCTAGTTAGCCAAAGAGGCTCCCAAACCTGTTTTTCTGGTGATTTAAAGGAGACTGGAAAAAAAAAATCCCGACAAAAGTACTTGCTTTAAAGGTGATTATTCTTTATCAGTAATTCTTGAACTCGTATTTTGTAAAACGACCTACATTAATTCCGAGACTAAAGTTTTTAAAATATTAGAAAAATGCTTACATTATGTTACAAATAGGTGTCTTCTCTTTAATAAAATATTGACACATTTTTTTTTAACAAAGGGACTATTATTAGCATGAAATTCTCATGAAAGTATATGAAAGCGAATTTTAATTTATCAGCATTATAGTTCAACACGATTTTTATAAAGCGACATATACTCAATCTGTAGGATATGGCCTTTAAATATTTAGCAAAACCCAGTAATAGTGCTAGTTTTACCTGCTGAATTTCAAGTCTCATTTAGCACTTTCAAATATTTTTGACCGTACTATGCTATGAAAAATTTACTAAATAACGTCAATTTGCAGAAAAAAATGTTTTCGTACGTTGCCCTGTTAGCATACTTGTTCAAGATTGCTCAATATAGGTCTAAAAATAGTATGTAAACCATAAACCTCTATCACCATAACTTTAAGAGCGATTATACCTCTACCACTACCGTAGCTTCTCTTGTTAATTAATTCAAATAAATGTTTCGAAAAGACAATTTTTGAAAGAAGAGTTAACAGCTTTACACAAATTCTATGAATGAAGGAGTAAAGTTTAAAACGAAGAGAAATTAAAAAGAACAATCAAGTCAGACTTAAAACAAAAGAAGGGCTACCAACAATAAGGGCGGGACTACTGCCCCACTACCCCTTTAAAGGCTAAGGTGCCTAATGATTTACTGATAATTTCTTGGTGTTTTTCTCTTCTGTTGGAGAAACAGATGTTTAGTTTTGACAAAACTGCAAAGTTTAGACAAAATCAAATCATTCAGCCGGAATGTGCCACCAGCCGTAATTTTGTGTAATACTTTAAACTACACTTTCCTATAAAAGACACAGAAGATAGAGAAGGGGAATTAAAACCATAAAGAAGATAAAATATGGATAATTTTTGGTTTTATATGGGTTTTCCTAGCATATTTCAAGGTGATTAGAGGAAAACAATGTTTGGCCGATTCCAAGGCATCACAAATTAATAAAATTGATTTTTCAAATGTAGTTTTGTCTTCGGTGAGGTTCTCATCACCCAGTCTATATACCTGTAGGTTTGTTGTCTCCAGCAAAAATTTTCTTTGTAATCTAGAGTCCCCTGGTCCCAGATACGTACATAGTGGGTTTCGAGTCCTCTGAAAAAATTATTTTTATCCCTATTTTGTGCATTGAAATCCCCGGGAGCTTGCGGACATATATTTCAACCGGAACGAAAAAAAACTATTTGGCTCATTTTAAGTCCAAAATTACATATTTTCCTTTGTATACTAGCCCCCCCCCCCCTGTCCCTGGGATTCAAAGGTTTAAGTTTCAAACCGTTCAAAAAAGACCGTTGGCCCTTCATTTACACTGTTTTCGATTGAACTCATATTTGTTTTAGATTTTTTGTTTTGTAAATTGGAATCCCCTTGGACCAGGAACTTACTGATGTTAATTTACGTCTGATTGAAAAAAAAAAAAATACAAAAAAAACAACAACTAGAACCATTTTTGGAAAGCTTGTGCCTTCATCTCGGTATTATTTTTTTTTAAATTTAGGGTCTCTTTGGTCCACAGACTCACAGATTAAAATTTGAATCTGTTACGAAAAAAATTTTAGTCTCTGGGTTTCATATATTTATGTTCAGTTTTCTTTTTGTTGGTATCAAACTTGAGAATTTGATTTATGCCAAGATACTGTTGTGGATAAAGTTATATTAAAAGGAAACAGGAGCCTGAAGAACAAGTTACATTAAAATATTGAGGAGCTACACTAAAAAGAAGCAGCTAAGAGGAGTCTGTTCATGGGACTTCCAGGTTAGCTATGATAAGATGTAGAAAAAGTACGAGCCTACATAGTTCAATGGCATTTTCTGGTGTGCAGGAGGCTATGATAGTTCTCGTTTGTGACCACAATAGGCTTGGAAGTTGGATCCTGACTCCACCTCCTAACATTCTTGTTTATGTATTTCATACATAAATTCTCCTAATATTTAACCATAATTGAGGCAACCCCCTCTTCATAAATCAGTCAAAAGAGTATAGGTAAATTATAAAAGGGCAAACTGACGCTAGCGTCGACGAAAAAACTGTCAACATCATCTAGCGCTTGGCGACACTTGGCATTTTTGTGTGTAATAATAAGACCAATTAATTTAATTAGTATAATTGGTAAAAATGGGGTAGTAACAAGTATCTGATCATATTTCCTACCAGGAAAATAATTATAGAGCCTGAAAAAATACCAAACGTCGCCATATGCTAGATGGCATTGATAGCTTTTATCGACACTAGCGACAAATCCCATTCTTACAAGTTACCCATACTTTTTGAGTCAATACTTGGATTTTCTTTTCTAGTGACGCAGAGACTAGTATAATATAGTCCAGCTCCCATTTGTAATTTTCAACACTTGAGTTACATACAATACAAATTATAAGCTGAGTATAGAATAGCAAGTCTGAAAAACACCGGGGTCCGGGACTTGTCACCGACGGTAGATTTTTAGAACTTGTGTTTTGAAAGTTGTTTTCTTTAACTTTTTTCTATTTATTACTAAAATCTCCACTGATATATTTTTTTTTAGCAAAGCTTGAAAAAAATATATAAAATGCCTCAACTTTATATGGCAAAATAGGGTCAACAAAAAATATTAAAATTTCTATTCCATAATGAAGCCGACACAAGGATTTCAACTTGTCAAAATTAAAAATTTACAAAATATCAATAAAAGTAATATGACCTGAAGTAATTCAAATTTACTTGAATTAGAATCGGTAAAAGAATAGACATCACAGGTCATATAAATCATAAGCACAAAATAAATAAGCACTTGTGAACCAGTTCAATTCTCTAACCCAAATTTCTGTATTACAACCCATTACACATATTTTTTTTCAAGTTAAAATAGGCACTTGTATGATATACTTCCTACCTAATATTCTTCTAATATGTTTCATAGACGATCAATCCTGATGAAATATACCAAAGTATAATAAAAATATTATACTTTAGAAACAAATTTGGGCTATATATTTGCACATTGGTGGGGAGGGGGGTAAAGTATAGTAGGTGCACATGCCTAATGTGTTAGGCATAATTATTCTGCATATTATGTATTAAGAATTGTTTTCTGACTTCACACTCTTCATACACTTTACCAACATCCCCCCCCCATAATGTTTAAGCACATAGCCCTAACTACGCATTTTCTATTTATTCTGTCACTCATCTTTGTCTTGTCTCACGCTAAGTTGAAAAAAACTAACGAAAAAACAAAACAAACAGTTCTATAATGCGTCAATGAATGAACAACTTAGCGGTATAGGGTTCATCATACAAGTACCTTAAAACAAAATAATAGCAAAATGAGGAACTGGCAATAATTGAGAGACGTCAGATTTCGAATCTTCAGACCCCTTGAATTTTCAGTTTATAGATTATGAACAATCGACTCAGCTGATAGAAAGGCTTTACTTAAGGTCCTATCCTAGCATGGTCATTTATGCTGATTAGTACTATGTACGAGAATGATATTGCTGCGATTACGACTAAATGGGGATGACGAGGCAATAATGTATCCAGGATTTTTTCGAAGGGCCGGGGGGAGGGGTGTTAAAAAACCCTCAAAAAAGGCATCAAAAGTTTATGCTAATTTCTGTTACGATTTTACGAGTCTGAAAAACATTTCGGAGGGAGATTCGAACCCCCTTATTCATGCCTTGTGACGAGGTGATTTTAAATAGTGAGAATATCGACCAAGTGGATAGCTTTACATAACTTATTATTAGTAAAATGGTGAAAGCCACTAAGATGTATAAAATGGTCAAGTAACACAAAAAGTGGAACAGCCAAGACACCAGCGACTACGCACGTCATTCCGCAGTTGCAGCAAATTTTGAAAAATTTGCAAGTAGGTAAAAGCGGAGGGGGGTCTCAAATCCCCCCTTTATTATCCAACGGTCTCTTAGAATTTACTTCATAATTAGAATTAACTACCTGATCATTTGTCTTTTTTTACATTTATGACACCCTCCCCTCCCCGTTGAATATAGACATAACGTCCATAGAAGTTGGTGTAATACTAAAAAAGACGAATATCCCATTTTTATGGCAACTTAAAACAATTTCTTAATGGAATTTGAAACTACCTTACCCCTTTTCTACGTAATGCATGCAGTAGAGGGGTAGAGAGTCTGACCAGGTCCGAAAGTTCTGAGAATCACAATTTTAATTGATCAATTTTACTTTATCGACAAAGTAGGACATCCGCATAAATACAATTGATAAAATAAATAATATAAATGATATAATAATTGCACTTATCTTGAAGTAATTTGTATGCTCTTCCTATAATTACAACATAAGAATGAAATTTATCGCTCAATTATTGTCAAGCCACTCCCACCAACAACGTTGAGTCTCGTAATTAGAGCCCCTCCCTCCCTCCGACGAAAAAAAACACATTATAAAAAGGTTTTTTGGCAAAGAATAGCACTTATGGGTTCAGCCCTATTCATAAAGACAAACTTGACACAAGTCTAAGATTAGATTAAATACTTTTGAAAAAAGAAAAAGGTTTAACAAAAATAATTCCTCATCTGAAAGCAATGAAATTCAAAGAAAAAGAAGAGTAACAGTAGCACATGAATTAAGATTGGAATGCACTCACATTTCAAAAAAGTTAACAAAGATTTCCTACATCAAGACAAACTAGACTACTATATAATACATTTGTACTTAATTTTAATATATTCAAGAAATCTAGAAGTTAAAAATTAACTCTTTTAGCTGCAAACAAAATAGTTGCTTCAAACAAAACCCTTCCAATGGAAGGGTTTTTTCCTGCTTTAATCCTTCAACAGGATTTACCAAAACATAGAAGATTAAACAGAAATACACGCTTTCCAGTTACTGCAAGAATTAGAAATTAAATGGACATTCTACTTAAGCCTCATCCTCCCCCCCCAAAAAAAGACTCTTTGTTTTGAACAAAATTCTTAGGCATGGATCTGATTGCAACAT